>NW_020824985.1:0-36527 GCF_003285875.2 Drosophila novamexicana | reverse complement strand
ACAGAAGGAAGTAAAGATATTATTATATGGAAGTAATTAAAAATAAATAAGATAAGAACACCATAGTTATCTCAGAGGTAGTAATCATAGACCAATCGAAATTGTAATAAAATGTTCAAACAAGGATATTAAATAAAGTCAAAATGCGAAAAAGAATTTACTTTTTATTTTAATTTTCTTGGTTTTGATCCATTAATATTCATTCAATAAAATTAAAACCTTTTTAAGCAAATGTGTATCATTAATTAGTACGTTGATATTATTAATTATTATTATATATTATAAGAAATTATGGGGTATTAATTGTCGTTAAATCCACACTCCAGTCAAACGTTTTCTGCTTTAAGACGCCTACTAACGCTCTTAAGGTGACTTTCCCATGCCGTGATATTTATATCACACTTTCCTCTTATTTATAAGGTACGACCCGAAGAGTAATGCTGAGGCTGACTACTTCAAAACACATTCACGTTACTACTGGTGTTCCTCAAGGTAAGAAAACAAAAAAGGTTTCTAATCAAAAACCTAGTTTAAGACCGATTGTTCCTGTGGAAGCTATATGATATAGTGTACCGATCTTAATAGGATTTTGCATTTATATGAACAGCATAGTAAAACTAATGAATGTAGAGTTTGGTCAAGATATCTTAAAAATAAACTGTTTTTTCATACAAAAACTTAATTTTCGACCGATCGTTCCTATGGCAGCTAAATGATATAGTGGTCCGATCTTAATATATTCTGCCTATATATGAGGACTAAAGTAAAACTAATAAATGCCGAGTTTGGTCAAGATATCTTGAAAAACAAAACGTTTTTTGATACAATAACTTAATTTTCGACCGATCGTTCCCATTGCAGCTATATGATATAGTGGTCCGATCTGAATAGGTTTTTGCATATATATGAGGAGCATAGTAAAACTAATAAATGCCCAGTTTGGTCAAGATATGTTGAAAAACAAAATGTTTTTTCATACAAAAACTTAATTTTCGACCGATCGTTCCTATGGCAGCTAAATGATATAGTGGTCCGATCTTAATATATTCTGCCTATATATGAGGAATAAAGTAAAACTAATAAATGCCGAGTTTGGTCAAGATATCTTGAAAAACAAAACGTTTTTTGATACAATAACTTAATTTTCGACCGATCGTTCCTATTGCAGCTATATGATATAGGGGTCCGATCTGAATAGGTTTTTGCATATATATGAGGAGCATAGTAAAACTAATAAATGCCCAGTTTGGTCAAGATATGTTGAAAAACAAAATGTTTTTTCATACAAAAACTTAATTTTCGACCGATCGTTCCCATTGCAGCTATATGATATAGTGGTCCGATCTGAATAGGTTTTTGCATATATATGAGGAGCATAGTAAAACTAATAAATGCCCAGTTTGGTCAAGATATGTTGAAAAACAAAATGTTTTTTCATACAAAAACTTAATTTTCGACCGATCGTTCCTATGGCAGCTAAATGATATAGTGGTCCGATCTTAATATATTCTGCCTATATATGAGGACTAAAGTAAAACTAATAAATGCCGAGTTTGGTCAAGATATCTTGAAAAACAAAACGTTTTTTGATACAATAACTTAATTTTCGACCGATCGTTCCCATTGCAGCTATATGATATAGTGGTCCGATCTGAATAGGTTTTTGCATATATATGAGGAGCATAGTAAAACTAATAAATGCCCAGTTTGGTCAAGATATGTTGAAAAACAAAATGTTTTTTCATACAAAAACTTAGTTTTCGAGCGATCGTTCCTATGGCAGCTAAATGATATAGTGGTCCGATCTTAATATATTCTGCCTATATATGAGGACTAAAGTAAAACTAATAAATGCCGAGTTTGGTCAAGATATCTTGAAAAACAAAACGTTTTTTGATACAATAACTTAATTTTCGACCGATCGTTCCCATTGCAGCTATATGATATAGTGGTCCGATCTGAATAGGTTTTTGCATATATATGAGGAGCATAGTAAAACTAATAAATGCCCAGTTTGGTCAAGATATGTTGAAAAACAAAATGTTTTTTCATACTGTTGTAGTAGGGCGTCCGCAGGGCTTCCAGGTGAACTTCTATAGAATGAATCGTCGTTGGAGGAGCGTTTCTGCTCTGCACAAATTTATTTTAGGTTTGAAGAAAAACACGTTTTGTTAGCTTGAAGGTTATTTTTCATCTATTTTATTTTCTCAGAGTACATTACAAGAGTACCAGTGTATTAGTGTACGTGTGGTGAAATTTCAGTACATGTTCCGTGTACTGGTTCCGGAGTTACATGGCGGTTGGATGGCGACTGTTGGATACACTTCTTGTGTGAACATGCCGCCCGCCTTGCAGTATTGCAAAAGAAAAAGGGAGAGGGACGTGGCTCTGTTCCGACTATTGAGCACAGGAGCCGGACAATATCCACCCAAAGACCGTGTTTTGGGCCAGTGGTGCGCCGCCAAGACTCGGCAGGACGCCTTGGAGGATTAAGTCCGGATATATATCCGAGCCCAAAACCAGATTGGAGATTTCCGGCTGGAACCAGCGATCGTCTGCCAATCGAATGTTGGTGAAGGGCTCATTCAGTTCCTCGCTGATGGGCTTCGTTGGAGTTCGATACCGGAGATTTGGCATCACTTGCAGGATGACCTCTCGCTGGAAGCTAGAGGTCCTAGAGCTTATTGAAGCCGAGCAAGCGTTGTCTTTACCGACGCGGGTGACGGATAGCCCGGAGGCCTTTGCCAAGGATGCGTCGATAAGACTTACCGGACAGCACGGGTCTAAAAGTGCCCGAGTTTCGCGGGTCGCCTTGCCGTTTCCGAGTCGGATGAGTGCTCTCGGGAGCACGGTTGTCCTTTTGTGTTCCATGAGTGATGATAAGGAGATGGAACCAGCGGATGAAGGCGGCGCGGAGCGTCGCGCTTGGGCCTTGGTGCTGCGCCTTGTCTGGGATCGCTCTGGAGATGGCATGCGACGCGCTTCTTGCAAATGAAGCAAGGTGTGATGGTCGCCCTGGCACTTGCGGCACTTGTCCTTGCGGCGACATGACTCCCCGGAATGTTGGTGAGCCAGGCAGTTTGGGCAGTATTTATTAACGAGAACTGCTCGGAGTCTCTTCTCTGGAGACAGCCGCATGAACCGCTGGCACTTGCGCAGCGCGTGGACTCCTCGGCATACTCGGCATCGGAACGATTCCGTTGCCGGTCGGCTCTTGGATCGGCCATGTTGTTGGCGTGGAGACATCGTGCTGTTACGTGAAGATGTGAAAAAAAAACATAGTAGACATTACTGATGCGGCTTTATACGGATGGTCCGCAGACCTATGGATCTAGGATTCTAGTCTTTACTGGAAATTTTACTGGATGGAAAATGGAGACTAGATTCTATCGGGAGCAGGATCAGCTTAGAGATAGGTCTCTTGGAGACACCTCGGGCTGTTAAGACGTCGACCACTCGGACTCTTTGGTCGTCGCCAGGATAGGTCGTTTGGATTCGACCTAGACGCCAGTCATTAACTGGAAGATTATCTTCTTTAATAATGACTAGATCGCCCCGTTGTAAGTCTCGCGTTGGAGTTTGCCATTTGTTTCTTTTGTGTAACTCTAAAAGATACTCATGTTTCCAACGGAGACAGAACTGTTGTTGCAAAGCCTTCAAGCGCTGCCAGCGGTTGATGATGGACGCGGCGTTTTCCTTGATCTCTGGCTCTGTGGCGGAAAGTAGAGGACCCCCGACTAGAAAATGACCGGGAGTCAGAGCTAGGAGATCAGTAGGATCTTCCGACAATGGAGATATCGGTCTTGAATTCAGGCATGCTTCAACTTTGGATAGGAGCGTGGAAAGCTCTTCGAAGGTGTATTTGGAGGTCGATGTAGATTTATAAAATAGATTTTTGAAACTCTTTACACCTGCCTCCCACAGGCCACCCATATGCGGTGCACTAGGAGGGTTGAAGTGCCAGGACAGTTTCTGGAGACTGTAAGTGGCCTGGAGTTGAGTCTTAAGCGCTTCTACAAAATCGCGCGAGAGGACTTTGGCCGCTCCGACGAAGGTTTTGCCGTTGTCGGAATGCATTTGACTTGGGCACCCTCGTCGTGCCACAAATCTCGCAAATGCCGCTAGGAATCTTTCTGTGGTCAGGTCAGATGTAGCTTCTAGGTGGATGGCTTTGGTGCTGAAGCACACAAAGACGCACACGTAGCCTTTTGTAATAAGACAGGCTCGACCTGTGTAATTTTTTACATCGAAGGGGCCTGCAAAATCGACTCCTGTGTGAGTGAACGGTCGAGAGAATGTGACTCTCTCCACAGGCAAGTCGCCCATGAGCTGCGTTTGCAATTTCTTTTTTCGGATGACGCAGATTTTGCAGGAATGAATTGTGGATTTGACCAACACCTTCAGCTTTGGAATCCAGTACTGTGATCGTATTAAACGCATCATGAGCTGGTTGCCTCCATGCAAGGATATAAGATGGGTGAAAGCGGTCAAGAGACGCGAATATGCACATGTGTATGGCAGTATGATTGGATGCCGCTCATCGTAGCCGAGTGCTTCGGCCGCTCTTACACGACCACATGCTCGAATAATTCCCTTACCATCTAAAAAGGGGTTCAAATTAAGGATTTTGCTGGAAGTGAGCTGTTTTTTCGTGCTCAAGCAAGTGTACTCTGACGAGTATGCTTGTCTCTGGGTCAGGAGAATGAGTTTTTCTTGTGCATAAGAAATCTCGTTGCTGTCAATTTCCATAGTTGACGGGAGCGACAATCGTTTGCAACGCTTGAAGAAGCGATAGATGTAGGCTAACACTCGCAGGGCTCGATCGAACTTGGAGAAGCGCTCGAGGAAAGAAAATGAGGGAGCCGTGTTTACGAGGTTTACCTTAATCGTACGTTGCTCTATTGTCGTATCTGGGAGGGGATCTGAAGGAATGGGCCATTGGTTCTGAGGTAGGCGTAACCATTCTGGCCCGTGCCACCACAGCTCATTGTTGACTAACGCGTGTGGTGGGGCACCTCTGCTCGCTAGGTCCGCTGGATTGTACTCGGATCGTACATGGGACCATTTATTGGAGTCGGTGGCCTGAGTAATTTTTGCGACTCTGTTTGCTACAAAGGTAGTCCAGGCGCATGGTGGCTTATGAAGCCAAGCTAGCACAATTGTGGAATCTGTCCAATAGAACCAGTCGCCGCCAGCGGAAGGTAGCTGGGGACTGAGTGCAGCGGATAACTCGGACAGAAGTGCTGCTCCGCACAGCTCTAGTCGTGGCAAGGATATCGTCTTGACCGGAGCGACCCTCGTTTTCGCTGTTAGGAGATGTACTGAGATGCGATCTTGTATCTCAGTGCGCACGTAAATGGCGGCCCCATATGCACGCTGCGAAGCGTCACAAAACCCATGGTATTGGATAGTCCCCTGTGGGCGGAATTCGACCCATCTAGGGATGCGAATCGCACTGAGGCCCGGAAACTCTTGCAGAAATAAATTCCACTTAATGAGAAGACTCTCAGGTAGCGGATCGTCCCAGCCCAGTTCTTGGAGCCAGATCTCCTGCATGAATATTTTTGCCTGGATAATGACTGGACCCAGCCAACCTGCTGGGTCGAACAGTTTGGCAATCTGTGAAAGGACTTCACGTTTGGAGACGGACTGTTTGGCTGTTAGCTCGGATGGAGCGAAAAAGAACTGATCGGTGTCAGCTTTCCATCTGATCCCGAGAGTCTTTGCCGAACAGGCTTCCTCGATCTCTAAAAAGTCGGCGTGAAGCAAGTGGTCCTTGGGAATCGCTCTTAGCAAGTCCTTTTCATTGGATGTCCATTTTCGCAAGGGAAACCCGGCAGATTCAAGGGCCTTGCGGAGTTCTGCAATTGCTTGATCTGCTATTGATTTGGAATGGGCTCCCGCTAGTACATCGTCGACATACATATTGTTTGCGATAATATGACTTGCTAAGGGATAGAGCGAACGAACGTCATCAGATAGCTGATGTAGTACCCGGATTGCCAAAAAGGGGGCACAGTTAACTCCAAACGTGACTGTGCTGAGTTCGAAGTCACGAAGCTCGTTGTCCTTTGTTCGGAACAGAATTCTCTGATAGGGCGTGTGGTTGGGATGCACAAGTATTTGCCGATACATTTTTGTGATATCGGCATTGAACACATATCGGAAGAAGCGCCATCTTAGAATTTGAATGGTTAAGTCGGATTGCAGAACGGGCCCTGCATGTAGCACATCGTTCAGACTTTTACCATTCGATGACGGGTGGGAGGCGTTAAATACTACGCGGAGCTTGGTCGTGGTGCTGTCAGGCTTGTGAACAGCATGGTGTGGTAGATAAAAGTTATCTGAACCATTGCTTGGAGGGACTTGTCGCATGTGACCTAAGTCCAGATATTCCTGGATCACCGCATCGTACTGCTCCTTAAGGGGGGCATTTTTTGCCAGACGATTCTCATTTCGTAGAAATTGAGCTAGTGCGATGGACCTTGAATGGCCTAACTGGATGTGATCGGAATTCTTGAATGGCAGTGTGACCAAGTATCTGCCGTTTTTATCCCTTTTAGTGGTTTTTTGAAAATTGCGCTCACAAAAAAGGTCGGATTCCTTTTCCAGCTTAACTGGAATATCCTCCACCTCCCAAAATTTTGTGAGCAATTTATCCAAGCTCGCATTTGGATTCAGCGAGACTTGAGTCGAAAAGGATGCGACAAATTTGGCACTGGTCTTAGAAACGGGGCCTGTAAGGATCCAGCCGAAAATCGTTTCTTGACCAAGGAGAGTGCCACATATGTTGGGATAGGAGCCACCTAACAATATGGATGGGAGGATATCGGCGCCGAGAAGCACGTCTATCTGTGAGCTCCTATAGAAAGAGGGATCGGCCAAGTGTAATTTTGGAAGTTCTTCCAAAGCAGTTTGGGGGATGGTGTAGGAGGGCAAATTGCCTGCCAGCTTTGGAAGAACATAAGCCGAGGTTTCAATATGAACCCTGGGCTTTATAGGAGAGCCAATATTAAAATGGCAAAGTTTTTGAGGTTGAGCCGAAATGGCTTGATTCAAACCGGAGACCTGTGCGTCGACGGGTTGATAAGGAAGTTTAACCCTTTTGAACAATCGCTCTGAAATAAAGGTCGCTTCAGACCCAGAGTCGATTAATGCCCGGGCTGTATACTTTGTGCCCAAATGACACACTTGGATGACAGCCGTGCCGAGGAGAACACCATGTGAATTTGCGGAAAAATAGTTTTGAACGGTAGCTTGGGTTGAAGTAGAAGTGGACTGTATTGGTGAAGGAGGGTTCAAAACTATTGGTGTTGTGGAAGCTGAGGGCACCTGGGGTCTGTCACGGTGGAGTAGCGTGTTGTGACGTCCCTTGCACGTGAAACAACTATGTGCGCTGGTGCAGTCTTTCAACTGGTGCTGTCTGGCGAAGCAGTTTAAGCACAGCTTTTGTTGCTTAATGACGGAAACTCTCTCGGGTACGGACATTTGTAGAAAACGCGGGCATAGACGCACGGGATGGTTTTCCTTCTGACACAATTTGCAGTGCTGTGGCTTTGCAGTCACTGTTGCTTCGAAGGTTCTCAGGTGGTTGGACTCTTTTCTTGTGGGTTTGGACTGGAGTGGCGTATGTGCGGTAGGTCGTACATCCTCTATCGCCTCCAAGGTGCGATATCGGTCGATCAGAAATAAATTCATCTCGGACCATTGAGGGATCTCTGCCTTATCGTGGAGCGATTGTTCCCATAACGACAGCGTGAGCTTAGGCAATTTAGAGGAGCACAAGAAAATTAGCAGACAATCCCAATTTTCGGTGCTCACCCTGGACAAGTCGAGAGCCGTTAAACATCCCTGGATTGTGCCCTGAAGCTCTTTAAGGGCGGCTCCAGACTCTTGTGTTGCTGAGGGGAGATTGAAAAGAATTTTCAATTGACTATTGACTAATAGTCGCTTATTCTCAAATCTCTCCGTCAGGCTCGCCCACGCTGACTGAAAGCCGTCATTCGTGAGCGGGGACTTGGAGACAATTGCTCTAGCTTCACCGCTGGTTTTGGAATTAAGATGGAACAATTTTTCCACCGGCGTCAATCTTGGATTGTTAATATAAACAGCTGTAAACAAGTCTCGGAAAGTAGGCCAGCGTAGGTAATCCCCACTGAAAACTTCAGTGTCGCATGGCGGGAGACTGCAACCCCTGGACATGGAGAAGTTGGAGGGGGGTTGCTCAGCTTGTCTATTTAACGCCGTGGATCTTTCTATTTTTTCGCTTAGTTGAGCCGCACATCGCTCGTAAACGGAGTACGAGTAATCATATTTAGCTTGCATAGCCACCAGGTCACTGCTGCTGCAAGCGCTTTGGTTGAGAGCTTTGGAACATAACTCGTACTCGCGTTCTACCTTTTCCCATAAAGTTTTAATCTGATCTCGTCGGACTTGGAGAGTGAACAGTGACACGTCACTGTCCGCTGCGTCATTGATCTTCACTTCAAACTGGCCTAGACGGTCAGTTATAGAAACGAAGTCGTTCAGTGCCATTTCGCTTGACTTCTGCATTTTTTGCGTAGTCGAACGGGTAATTTTTGGGGTAATATCTCTTGTTGGAATCGGACTCACAGTCTTGCGGACGGTTGTGCTGGTACTCTCGACCTTGAGTTTCCCGAAAACTGCTCTAGGTGAGGTTAAAGGTCGCTTTGACTCCTTGACGGACGGTGCTGTGAGTCGTTTTTGGCTGTTTTGATCACCACCGATTGGCATACTAGGCTCTTCACAGAGCCAAAAATTGTACTAACCAGGTGAAATGTGATCAAATACAAATAATTTGAATCAGCAGAGATAAAACGGAATAAGAAATGGCACAGGAACGATGGAATCGAGATATCAGAATAAAATGGAATGACTGAAATGGTGTGCACTATTGAGTCCAACGAAATCGGAAAATTTTGTTAAATTAATTATTTTACTAATAATTTACCAAATTGATTCTTATTTAGTTTCCTTTAATTGAGAAAAAAATCTAATTATTTCTTTATTGAAACACCAGAGAAAAGGATTTATTCTCTTTTGACAAAGCGGCCGTGTGGTGGAAACGGATCGCGCAAAAAAATGATGCTTATCGCTTATTGATGGTTGAGCTCAAGAAGAAGCACGTTTATTCTAAACGCAGCTCAACGAAAAGTTTTTTTTTTCATAGAATTACTTGTGATAAATTGTTAGTTTAATAAAAAATCGCACGGATATTCGATTTAATACGCAACTTGGAAACGTCTTAACTTATAATTATGTTTTATAAATTTTTTATAAGAATAAGAAAAGGTAATATATATGTTTGTATTTTATTAAGTAAACGCAGCTCAATGGCAAGGTGGAAACATACAAAATATAAAAGTTTCACAGAATCAGTTTATCGAAAACCGATCTTGACACTTTACAACCCTGTTGTTTGTTTACGTTTCACACTTGCCAATTAATTGGTAAAAATAAATATATAAATTAATATTGAAGCTGCTGTGGAGGAACAAATAACAAACGATACACATATAATAGGATGTGTGTGTGTGTACATGCAGGTGAATTTGCACAGTGTGGTTTTATTTAATTAAATACGAATTAGAATTGTGTGTTTTTATATATGTATTTAGTGTGTGATTCTTTGGTGAAGGTTGGAATGGAGAAGCGCATACACTTGTTGTTCAACGGAGCGAAAGCCTATGTGTGCAGATATGTCTGGATGTACTTGCGTACATCAATATGGCGATCGGTTAAATTTTTGGGTATGCACTTGTACATATATGTATATATATGTACAGACACCAATATGGCGACCTTATCGGAGTCACTTTCTGTTTTATTTCTTTTAATATTTATCACTTTTTAGACGCCTTAATGGCCACGAACAATATTTTATCTGCGGGTTTTTTTTTGTTGAATTTTTTTTTTTTTTTTAAATACAATTGCCCCTCGCTTTAACCACGGACAATGTGAAGCGAAAAAATATGTTCAGACACACAAAAGAATTAATTAACTGGAGTTGCCGGAAATTTGGCAATGGACAAGTTGAGGTAGGTGCACTGCTACTTATCTTTTTCGAATTTATGGCTGTTCCTGGAACCTTTTATTGCAGATCCACCAATGCTTGCTGGGGCGAACTGGATATACCAATCCGGCTCGAAGGACCAAATGTTGTAGTAGGGCGTCCGCAGGGCTTCCAGGTGAACTTCTATAGAATGAATCGTCGTTGGAGGAGCGTTTCTGCTCTGCACAAATTTATTTTAGGTTTGAAGAAAAACACGTTTTGTTAGCTTGAAGGTTATTTTTCATCTATTTTATTTTCTCAGAGTACATTACAAGAGTACCAGTGTATTAGTGTACGTGTGGTGAAATTTCAGTACATGTTCCGTGTACTGGTTCCGGAGTTACATGGCGGTTGGATGGCGACTGTTGGATACACTTCTTGTGTGAACACATACAAAAACTTAATTTTCGACCGATCGTTCCTATGGCAGCTAAATGATATAGTGGTCCGATCTTAATATATTCTGCCTATATATGAGGAATAAAGTAAAACTAATAAATGCCGAGTTTGGTCAAGATATCTTGAAAAACAAAACGTTTTTTGATACAATAACTTAATTTTCGACCGATCGTTCCTATTGCAGCTATATGATATAGGGGTCCGATCTGAATAGGTTTTTGCATATATATGAGGAGCATAGTAAAACTAATAAATGCCCAGTTTGGTCAAGATATGTTGAAAAACAAAATGTTTTTTCATACAAAAACTTAATTTTCGACCGATCGTTCCTATGGCAGCTCTATGATATGGTAGTCCGATCCAGCTGGTTTCGACATACGTGCTGCGTGCAACAGAAAGAGGGAGTTCTGCAAAGTTTCATTAAGATAGCTTTAAAACTTAGGGACTAGAAACAGGCAGACGGACAGTAGGTCAGACGGACAGACGGACATGGCTATATCGACTCGGCTGTTGATGCTGATCAAGAAAATATATATACTTCATGGGGTTGGAGATGTCTCATTCTATGCGTTACACATTTCACGACAAAATTATAATACCCTCTGCAAGGGTAAAAAAATAATACATTACGAAACATTTGGCAAATAAAAAAAAAAATTGTTTGAAAACAAAAAAAAACAAGTAAGAGGTTCTAGTCGGAAGCTCCCAACTAGGGGATACCCTGAACCCTCTTCTTCCAACATTAAATGCATATATATATTCTATTTTAGAATCTATATGTCGAATTTGGTGACGCTAGCTCTTATTATTTACCAATATTGCCCAAAAAACAGGATATCGATATCGAATTTTATCGATTGCGTGGAAACGGAGTAAGTTATCGATTATCGGAAACAAACTCTATCTGCGCGGGAACTAGGAAAATATACATCTAAAATGTCAAGTCTCTATCTCTTATAGGTGCTGCGTTCATACATACGGACGGACGGACGGACAGACAGACAGACATGGCTAGATCGACTCGGCTATTGATGCTGATCAAGAATATTTATTTATTATGGTCGACAAAACGAGTGTCTTCTTATTATTCAATAGTTTATACATACAATAGAGAACACAATTTTCTAAATAGCATCACCGACCGATGGGGGTGTTTTATTAGCCAGTCCGGCCAGCTGTGCCTCTATTCACAGCAAATTTTGCCAGTGTCGCTATTAGAGCCTACATCTTAGCAGAAGAATGTAAGTAGGAAAAAAGTGTTCTTAAGTAAAATTATAAACGAGAAAGAAAGGCTATCTTCGGCACCCCGAAGATCTAATACCCTTGCAAACCCAACCTTTTCATAATGCTTATAGTGCTTTGTCCGTATCTAAGAAGCACAGGGAAAATAGTTAATGCCGAGTTTGGGGAAGATATCTTGACAAACAAAATGTTTTTTTATACAATAACTTAATTTTCGACCGATCGTTCCTATGGCAGCTATATAATATAGTGTTCCGATCTTAACAGTATTTTGCATATATATGAGGAGCATACTAACTAATAAATGACGAGTTTGGTCAAGATATCTTGAAAAACAAAATGTTTTCGAAATTGGTCCGATCTTTATATGATTTTGCCTATATATGAGGAGTAAAATAAAACTAATAAATGCCGAGCTGGGCCAAGATATCTTAATAAAAAAATGTTTTTTCATACAAAAAGTTATGGCAGCTATATAATAAAGTGGTCCGATCTTAACAGATATAAATAAATAAATAAATTATAAAATGCCAAGTTTGGTCAAGATATCTTTAAAAATTAAAATGTTTTTTTATACAACAACTTAGTTTTCGACCGATCGTTCCTATGGCAGCTTTATGATATAATAATAATATTAATATTATTTTACCTATATATGAGGAGTATAGTAAATCTAAAAATGCCGAGGTTGGTCAAGATATCTTCATATATATATATCTGAATATATATATGCAAAATCCTATTAAGATCGGACCACTATATCAAATAGCTGCCGATCGGTCGAAAATTGAGTTGTTTGAAAAACATTTTGTTTTACAAGATATCTTGACCAAACTCGACGTTTATAAGTTTTACTATGCTCTTCATATAAATGCAAAATCCTATTCAGATCGGTACACTATATCAGATAGAAATTAATTTTGAAATACACAAAAACACTCATTTATACAAAAGATACAATGACCAGGTAGGATTTTGTTATATATACAGTCTAGATGCTGAAATGCTCCTATCGTTTAGCCTCACTCTTCGCTGAGCATCAGAATAAACAAGCTTACGCGCTCAACAAGTAAAATAACAAATATTGAAAGTAATACAATATTAAACTAGTGTTATTATATAATTGTGTGCGACATTAGACTGGATATTCCAACAGGTTATGGGCCCAGTCATCTAATAAGAAAATAAATAAAGAAAATCTTGCACTATTAAATAAATAATAAAAAACAATACATTGAGAAATGTTTGGCAAGTAAAAAAAAAAAAGTTTGAAAACAAAAAAAAAACAAGTATGAGGTTCTAGTCGGGAGTTCCCCACCCTGAATCCTCTTATTCAAACACCAAATGCAGCTCGAGCTACGCGCTCGTTTGTAGTAATAAAGATAAATTAAAAACAAATTTTTCCTTGAACTTGCAACTAACCGCACTACTTGCCTCCGTTTCTACTCAACAGCTACAGCAGCCACAAAAAAAAAAGTTTCCTAGACAGGGTTCGAACCCGTGACTGACGGCAACACTTGCTACGCCTCTACTCAACAGCCACACCAATAATTAAGTGTTATTGAGCAAAAAACAAGTAAGAGGTTCTAGTCGGGAGTTCCCGACTAGGGGATAGCCTGAACCCTTTTCTTCCAACATCAAATGCATATATATATATATTCTATGTTGGAAGCTATATGTCAAGTTTGGCGACTCTAGCTCTAATTATTTACCAAAATTGCCCAAAAAACCGGATATCGATATCGATTTTTATCGGTTGCTTGGAAACGGAGTAAGTTATCGATTAACTCGATCTGCGCGGAAACTAGGAGCATCTACATCTAAAATTTCAAGTCTCCAGCTCTTATAAGTTCTGAGATCCTTTGGCTCATACATACGGACGGACGGACGGACGGACAGACAGACGGACATGGCTGGATCGACTCGGCTGTTGATGCTGATCAAGAATATATATACTTTATGGGGTCGGAGATGCTTCCTTCTGCCTGTTACATACATTTGGATTTTGCACAAATACAATATACACTTATACCCATTTCAATGGGTTCAGGGTATAAAAACTGATCAAAATAGCAGCACAGAAATCATATTGTACTATAGAATATTTGTGTATTCTCAAAGAGTCAATTGCATTAAAATTGTGGCTTAAGTTGGTGTGCAATATTGTTGGCAATCAACTTGATTTATAGCTCTGCGGTGGTAGCGGGAACGTGGCGATAGTTATAAAATGAAGCATACTTGATATATATATATATATATAATATTCTAGAAGCAACATATCAAGTTTGGTGACTCTAGATCTTAATGTATGCAAATTGGGTAATTTACACACAAAACAGAATTTGGATATCGATAGCTTGGAAACGGAGTAAGTTATCGATAATCGGAGAAAAACTCGATTTGCGCAGGCACTAGGACGACCTTATAGGTTGTGATATCCATGCGTTCATTCATACTTTGCAGCTCAAGTGGTCAAGATATACACAATATATGTATGCCTTCTGCATACATATGTATACACCAATATACTCACACATAAATATAAGACATAGATATAAGCATTGCATGTTTCGGGTTAGCTGAACCCAGCAGGAATATATAAGATTTATTCTCAATAAAGCAAAACAACGGAACAGATGCTCTTAACCAAAACGTTCTCGTCTTTTACTATCGAACCTATTACAGAGGTAGTCGTTATCGAATACAAGGTCAAGTGTTATATTCAAATGATTAGAAATTTGATTTGAAACAACGAAAGATCAAGCATGCAGCTTATAAAATCGTGCTGTGTTGAGGGCACCAGATAATTTTCGGCAGTGAATAATGACCAAGAGATGTTCGGAAAATTAAAATCACCCAACATAAATAGAAATAGTAATATGTTTCATATAAACTTTAATATCAGAAGAAGGAGGGACATAAGAGCATGTAATATATTCCGTGTAGGAAAAGACACTTTAACTGAGACAATCTCAGCGTCAGTAGGCGTACTAAAACAGAAAAGTTGTGACTGGAGAGTGGCTTTAACGGCAATTAACACCCCAGCACTTCAAGTCGGCCGATCATTTCTATGCCAAATAAAATTATTCGAAAAAACCTCAAAATCAGATATGGTTGAATTTAACCATGTTTCTGAAAATGCTATTTTATTCGAGTCGAAGGAAGTGCTGGCCATGTAGAGATTTTTAAGCTTTGTAATGAGACCTCTGACATTCTAATAATGAATAAAGATTTGGTCAGAAGATGAAGTTAGTTTTTTGGGGCAGAAATGGTACCCTGTATTGAAGGGACTGGAAGGGTGACAGGCTGGTTACGCTTTTTAGGCTTGAACACGTGAACAATCATGTGTGGAGGCCAAAATTTGGGATCACAAATGATTTGGAACATATCATGTGAAATATTTATTTTGAATAATATTTCACGAGCGGTGGAGAAATTAAATTGACACGCTAGCAGAAGATATTCTAGCAATATAGGCGTCAATGTCTCTGAAGTGGTGTCCGACTAAAGTCGAGACACAAAAACTTGCCTACGAGGGGCAACAACCGTTAAAGTAGGCGCTGATGGGGCTGCAGGTAATACAGGAGTTGGAAGAGCTTAAGAGGCACCATGATTGTCTACCTTTGCGGCTAGGACCGACGGGGCTGAGGCATTTTGGATAACTGGGACAGGTTCAGGTACGGACCCTACTAGGACTACTACAGGGGTTGAAACAGGGGTAATTGGGTAGTCGGTCGGAGAAGGCGATAAAGACAACATTGGAGATAAATCCAAGTTGCTAGGTAGGGGCAAGAAAGGCGGAGGTGTCTGAACAGACGTATAGGACAATTGCAAAAGTTGAGGCTCCAACCTGCGATTGGTTGGAGACTCGAATTTGTATTTGCCAAGCAACTCAAAACTCGACCCAAAATTACTCGAGAGCTACTTAGCCCCATTATTCAATTTTATGAATTGATTTCTCACAGAACTATACATTCTGGAGAAATCAATTTGCCTGTCGATGCATTCTGGGCACGCCCAACGCAAGCCGCCGCAGCCCTTCTTGGCAAAAGCAGCGATCTTGTCGCAATCACGCCCAGTGAGACCTGCACACTTAGCATGCATCATATTCTGCACACGCAATTCTAACCAATTGCGGCAGTGCAGAATCATCAGCCTGTTTGAGCGTGCAAGGTTTCTTACAGCACAATATTATTATTATAATGCTAGTTGCAAAAGCGCAGAGCAAAACGAAAAAACAAAAATGGAGCAAGTAAACACTCAAAAAACAATTATTCGTACACAAACAATAGCAAAATCGAGAGCGCGATGCACAAGAAATATGCAGCAGCAAACACACGCATAGACAAGTGTGTGTACAGGGGAGCACCAAAGCAATAGAATCAACACAGGCAATAACAACAACATGGAACTCACGCCGCGTTTTATAAATGCAATAATTAACAGACAACAATTTGCACAATTTATAAAAGCTTTTTAAATAAAGCACCAACAATGATAAATGTAGAAATAACAAGTAAGAGGTTCTAGTCGCGACCTCCCGACTAGGGGATACCCAGAACCCTCCTCTTCCAACACCAAATGCATACATATATTCTATTTTAGAAGCTAAATATCAAGTTTGGTGACTCTAGCTCTTTATATTTACCAAAATTGCCCAAAAAACAGGATATCCATATCGATTTTTATCGATTGCTTGGAAACGGAGTAAATTATCAATTATCGGAAACAAACTCGATCTGCGCGGGAGCTAGGAGCACCTACATCTAAAATTTCACGGACGGACGGACGGACAGACAGGCGGACACGGCTTACACTTCCTTTCAACTTTACCTTCTACTTATGATGGAGTCGTAACTGCCATTGAAACTTTGGTAATTGATCCCAGCATTTATCAAAAATCGCTTACTTGATTACGGGATCAAACTTCAGAATGCTAGTGAAGATACGAGCAGTACAATATTGTTTTTTTATTTTAAATCAAAATTTAAGCCCAGGCACATATTCAAAACATCGAAATACACAAGCCCAAGCAGCAAGTGCACAACTCATCGGAGGTTTTGCATTTTATTGAGACAGCAGGCTATGAATTATAAAGATAAAAGTAATGTCTCATTCATATTGGATTCTGGAACGTCAAACCGTATGATAAATAGTGTAAATCTGTTTGTGGAATATATTATCCTGGAAACACCAATTGAGATTGCTTTTCTAAAATTTGGAGAGTACATTTATGCTACTGCTAATGGTACAGTAAAACTAAAAAGTAATCTTGGTGAAAATATTATTCTGGATAATATGCTTTTTTGCAAAGACATCCCACACAAGTTGCTGTCGGTGCCAAAGATGCAGGATGCTGGTATGACAGCTGAGTTCAACTCAACTGGTATAAAAGTCTTTAAGAACGGACAAGGCGTTTTGGAAGCTGTGCGTCTAACGAATGCTCCCATGGTTGAATTCAAGATAAGCCATAGAGTATTTGCAACTGAATCTAAAACAAATTGAGAGATTGGGACACATTAGCAAAAGGGTCGACTCTGTCGAAAGGATTACTGGACAAAACCAACTACACAGATGCTTAAAGAATAACAAATCCAAGCCATATAATAAATAAGGAAGAAACTATTATAATATAATATGAAATTACATTTGACTAAGCTAAATTTAAATTACACCGAGTCGATATAACCATTTCCGTCTGTCCGTCTGTCTGTTTCTATGCGAACTAGTCCCTCAGCTTTAAAGCTATCCATATAAAACTTTGCAAAAGTCCCTCTTTCTGTTGCACGCTGCACTATACTATATAGCTGTCATAGGAACAATTGTACGAAAATTAACTTGTATGAAAAAACATTTTGTTTCTCAAGATATTTTGACCAAGCTCAGCATTTATTAGTTTTACTTAGTTTATTCCTCATATATATATATATATATATGTTTTTAAGATATCTTGAACAAACTCGGCATTTATTAGTTTTACTCTCCTCATATATAGGCAGAATAATATTAAGATCGGACCATTATATCATAAAGCTGCCATACGATCGGTCAAAAATTAAGTTGTATAAAAAAACATTTTGTTTTTCAAGATATTATTATTAATTTAACTATACTCCTCATATATAGGCAAAATCATATTAAGGTCGTACCATTATATCATATATCGATCGGTCGAAAATTAAGTTGTTGTATGGAAAATTTTTTTGTCATTCAAGATATTTTGATTAAATACGGTATTTAAACATTTCACTATGCTCCCTTCATTTTTGCAAAATCTTCTTTACATCTGGCTACTATATCATATATCTGCCATAGAACGATCTTTCGAAAACTAGGTTCTTGATTAAAAATCGTTTTTGTTTATCAAGATATATTGACCAAACTCGTCCTTAACTATTCCCCGGGCTTCTTAGATACGGGCAAAGCACTATAAGCATTATGAAAAGGTTGGGTCTGAGAGGGTATTAGATCTTCGGCGTGCCGAAGATAGCCTTTTTTTCTCGTTATTATTATCTTTGAGATTATTATATGGTTCCACATACTGGTTTTATGCCATGTGTAGCATCCTGTGGAATTTAATTTTAATCTTAATAAATTTAAATCGTCTGTGATGCTTTCTTTGTTAAAATAATATAAGTTCTCTTACCTGTATAGAAAATGAGTTCATTTCCTTAGTCGTTTTCTTTTATATTGAGTAAAATATTTTTTTCAACAGGCGCACCTTAAAGCAGCCCATCGAGAATTCCAATATTAAAAACCGATTAGCTGAAACTCAAAAAGCCAATGAAGTACTTAAACGTATGTTATCGCACATGCCGACAGTGAAAGTAAAACATAAACTTGTTGTGCAACAGGTATGGCCGAATTGTATGATAATATCGTACTTATATATGTTCTTAATCCATTAGCGTATTAATCGTCAAATGGCCAAAAAGCTAAAAACTCTGGCGGCGGAAAGATCCCTTGATGAGGTCGAACTAAATGTTCGGCAATGTACTCTTAAAAAATATGTAGAACAACTTAATGGGATGAGGGAATTGGCTCTCACATATGCCACAAACACAGATGGTGTTGAAATTGGAAATAATATATTAATGGCAAATGATGAAGAAATTAAGATTATGACCATCGAGAAACAGAATTTCATAGAATCTGATCCATACTCTGAAGCTGGTATCAGCTTTTGTATAACACTTCGTTAATATGTGAAAGAGCTTAAAAGAAGAACTATAAACTATTTATAAGGGATAACATTGTTAAAAATTGTTATTTTCTTTAATAAAGGTAGGTTATAGTTAACATATTATTACAGAAAGAAGTAAAGATATTATTATATGAAAGGAATTAAAATATAAATCAGAATAAGAACACCATAATTATCTCAGTAATCATAGACCAATCGTAATTGTCATAAAATGTCAAACAAGTATATTAACTAAGGTCAAAATGCGAAGAAGAATTTACTTTTTATTTTAATTTTCTTGGTTTGATCCATTAATATTCATTCAATAAAATTAAAACCTTTTTAAACAAATGTGTATCATAAATTAGTACGTTGATATTTATTAATTATTATTATATATTATAAAAAATTATGGGGTATTAATTGTCGTTAAAAACACACTCCAGTAAAAAGTTTTCTGCTTTAAAACGCCTACTAATGCTGAGGCTGACTACCTCAAAACACATACACGTTTCTTCTGGTGTTCCTCAAGGTAAAAATCTTGACCTTTACTCTTTAAAACAAGTATGAGGTTCTAGTCGGGAGTTCCCCACCCTGAATCCTCTTATTCAAACACCAAATGCAGCTCGAGCTACGCGCTCGTTTGTAGTAATAAAGATAAATTTAAAAAAAATGTTTCCTTGACAAGGTTCGAACTTGCAACTAACCGCACAACTTGCCTCCGTTTCTACTCAACAGCTACAGCAGCCAAGAAAATTTCCTAGACAGGGTTCGAACTTGCGACTGACGGCAACACTTGCTACGCCTCTACTCAACAGCCACACCAATAATAAGGTGTTATTGAGCAAAAAACAAGTAAGAGGTTCTAGTCGGGAGTTTCCGACTAGGGGTTACCCTGAACCCTCTAGTTCCAACATCAAATGCATATATATATATATATTCTATGTTGGAAGCTATATGTCAAGTTTGGCAACTCTAGCTCTTATTATTTACCAAAATTGCCCAAAAAACCGGATATCGATATAGATTTTTATCTCATTGCTTGGAAACGGAGTAAGTTATCGATTAACTCGATCTGCGCGGGAACTAGGAGCATCTACATCTAAAATTTCAAGTCTCTAGATCTTATAGGTTCTGAGATCCTTGCGTTCATACATACGGACGGACGGACAGACAGACAGACGGACTTGGCTAGATCAACTCGGCTATTGACGCTGATCAATAATATATATACTTTATGGGGTCGGAGATGCTTCCTTCTGCCTGTTACATACATTTGGATTTTGCACAAATACAATAAACCCTTATACCCATTTTTAATGGGTTCAGGGTATAATTACTACCACCATTAATTTAAATATTTTTATACCGACTTTAAACCCTCTAAATGACTACATATATTACGTCATTTCTTTAAAAAGGGAGGTGTAGTATAACTACCCTGCCAGCCAATACAAATCAAAGGGTATAACAGTAAATACATACATTGTGACACTCAGTCATAATAATCATAAATATACAAATACGCAAAAGACCACACATAAACATATAAACACACCAGCGCATATGTCATACGATCCACCACTTATATACATGCCGATCGTAGCGCGTGGGAATGCTGAGCATGCACTCTGCATACATATGTATTTACCAAATTTCTTACACATAAATATAAGACATAGATATAATCATTGCATGTTTCGGGTTAGCTGAACCCAGCAGGAAAATATAAGATTTATTCTAAATAAAGCAAAACAACGGAGCAGACGCTCCTAACCAAAACGTTCTCGTCTTTTACTATTGAACCTATTACAAAGGTAGTCGTTAACGAATACAAGGTCAAGTGTTCTATTCAAATGATTAGAAATTTGATTTGAAACAACGAAAGATCAAGCATGCAGCTTATAAAATCGCGCTGTGTTGAGGGCACCAGATAATTTTCGGCAGTGAATAATGACCAAGAGATGTTCAGAATATTAAAATCACCCAACATAAATAGAAATAGTAATATGTTTCATATAAACTTGAATATCAGAAGAAGGAGGAAGGATAAGAGCATGTAATATATTCCGTGTTGGAAAAGACACTTTAGCTGAGACAATCTCAGCGTCAGTAGGCGTACTAAAACAGAAAAGTTGTGACTGGAGAGTGGCTTTAACGGCAATTAACACCCCAGCACTTCAAGTCGGCCGATCATTTCTATGCCAAATAAAATTATTCGAAAAAACCTCAAAATCGGATATGGTTGAATTTAACCATGTTTATGATAAAGCTATTATATCCGAGTCGAAGGAAGTGCTGGCCATGTAAAGATTTTTAAGCTTTGAAATGAGACCTCTGGCATTCTGATAATGAATATAGATTTGGGCAGAAATGGTACCCTGTATTGAAGGGACTGGAAGGGTGACAGGCTGGTTACGCTTTTTATACCCTGAACCCATTAAAAATGGGTATAAGGGTATAAATTAAGTCTTCCGTCGTGACTTCGTTGTCTGGCGACGATGTGTGGTTGGTCGGACGGTGGTGACTTCTTCTCTTTGTGAGGTGGTGATGAATTCAACAGGTGGTTCTTCTCCTTGTGAGGTGGTGATGAATCCAACAGGTGATTCTTCTCCTTGTGAGGTGGTGATGAATCCAACAGGTGACTATTGGAACGATGTGATTAGGTTGTGGGAACTTTCCCAGTTGCCCGTCTTGGACGTGGTCAACTATGATTGATAACACAAATAATGTTTATTGACGGCAATGCCGAAGTTTAATCATTCACTCGTCTTATAATGTTGCGATCTAGATTGAGACTGAAGGCTACAGAAATGTTCCAGCTTAAGTTTGCCCTGTGAAGCCAATGCATTACGCCATACGCTAGAGTCGGCATGCCGACTCAGCATTCTTGCGCAAGCAGCACGGGTGTCCGTTTTCAGTTGCTGTGCGCAGAACTGTTGGCAGCGGGTCAGCATTGTTTACAAGAATACTACTTTGTTGCTGAGGGCAACTAAAATGCTTAAGGCTGTGTGTTTTTGTATTTTTTGCTGAGGGCAACCAAATACTTATGATTGTGTATTGCGTACTTAGAAATAACAATGTATGACTGTGAGAGTGTATCTTATATGTTAAGTGTTATGCTTAGTGCCTGGTCATGTCCGATGATGTGTAGGAGCGGTGACCTCACGGTGCCAGGCTGCTTGCTTGGTGATTTGCGCAAGTTTACAAATTCTGTGCCATTGATAGCTGCAGACAGTTCGAAAATTATCAGGAAGGTTCCTGAGACGGTTGCCTCTGCGCCATCATCTGTTCGGACGCGCGCTGTCGCTTCGTTGATAACCACGACGCCGTCGTCTACAGGCATTATCGCTTTCAGGTGGCTAGGTTGAGTGTGGCAGTTGGCGATGTTTCCCGCGTGAAGGGAGCTAGCACAGGTTTCGCGCCGTGCTCGTTCGCAGAAAGTGTTATGCGTAGTTACGGTGCATCCAGTAACTGCAAAGGTATCCTTTTCGCATTCCGCCAACGTGTCTTCGTCGAGTCGCAGAATGGTTTGTTGGTGTGAAACGGGGTAGACGGAGACCTTTTGGCACCTAATCTCAACTTTAGGGTAGGCTATTAATATGTGGATAATATTCTCGGACTGAAGGACCTTGATCTTAGAAGCTTCTATTAAGCTAACTATTGGGGTATCTTGTTCGATAAGTGATTTCAGATCGGTATGATCAAGGATAGTAGGATTTACTATTTTTGCTTTTGCCAACGTTATGGTGAGTATTAAATTTTGAATTTCTGTGTTCAGTATTCTATTTCTTGCCAACACTGTCTCGAATAAATGAGGAGTGTCAACCAAATCGCCTTTGCGGGAACTGATAATTTTATTGATAGTGTCCGTCAGTCTGTTTATTTGTTTTTGAGTTTCGGAGTTTAATAGTATCTGTTTGGAGTTAGCCTACACCAACTGCGTCTCTGTAACGCGGACCCTTAGGAAATCTGAAGCATCAGATGTGCCAGCAACAACCTTCAAGGCAGTGCCTAAGAAATCGAGGCTTCGTGCAAATCTGTGATGCACTTGAAGAACGGACAACAATGTTCTAAGGTGATCTGTATCTACGTCCAGTAGTTTGCGCATATGCGACTGTGGAAAGGAATTGGACAGTTTTTCCGTCTCGTCTACCATACTAACAAATTCAGAAATGTTACTTGAGTGCGTCAAGTAGCTACGTTGATCGAACACCAGTACTTCCCCGTCTAAGACCGGAATGTTGTTGGCATGCGAGAAGTCGGTGATCCGAGCATTTACCGCTGCTAGTGCCACAAGCAAAGTGAGTGCAAACCTGAAATGGACGAATAATATAAGACGGTGTTCTAACTCTAAGTTGGCTTACTAGCTAATTGTGGAGGAAAACTTATTTCAGGTTGTCCTTATGTACCACCCTCCCCTTAATGAGGACAGACGTTCCCAGGTCTGCTTCGACCTTTTGTTCTGAGCATAAGGGAGTTAACTTGTTCCCTAGCCTCTTGTTGTTCTTCTGGAACACCTTTTCTCCTACCTCGAAAACGCGGTTTTGCCTGGATGCATTGCACCTTTTGATATTGTCTTGCTGTGCCTTAATTAGCCTGTCTTTGACGTTCTCGCGACGATCATAAGCTGCGGCATGGACGACCTCAATTGGTTTCTCGCGGGTTACTGAGTGCAAACTTTTGTTGTACTCTATCGTAGCCTTTAAGATTAATTCTGTAGTGTCGCTGATTTTCTTGTCTAACTTGAGGCATCTCGCAATTTCGGTCAGGGTGCTATGAAAGCGCTCCACCTGGCCGTTTGAGGTGCTGTGAAGCGGAGCCGCATTCACAATGCAAATGCCGTAGGCGTTTCGGAGCATCGAAGTGATGGTCTCGGAATTGAAGGCCGCCTCGTTATCGCAATAAATTGTCTTGGTTGCGGGGAAAAGGTTAACAATTTGCAGTAGAGGGCTTGTGACATCGATTATCGTTCTGGATAATATCGGTTGGACGACTGCAAATTTGGAGAATTTGTCTATGCAGGTCAAGAACTGTTTCTTGTCTGTCGAGAAAATGTCAATATGCAGTTTGCAACCACTTCTTTGGCCAAACTGGCCATATTGGGAAAATAATAGTCACGAAGTACTTGTTTAATGTTTTCCTGAGCTGCTCTGTGCGCTCGATTGTGCTCGGCAGTGATGATTTCTAACTGCTCGTTTTTGTCCGTTATATTTTGCACAAGATTTTTACAATGCCAGAATTGGGTGGCAGGGAAATGCAAAATCAGGTCGTGTTGGAAACTTGCCAACGTGGGAAGATCGCAATGTATTGCATTAACGACTCCACAATTCGCAACTTCTTTGAGAGTTTTGAGAATTGTGCTCTTGTCAGTGTAACTGATCAAGTGGCGTGTTTTGCTGCGAAACAGCATCAAGTTTCGATTTAGCGGAAAACGCGATTCCTCTAGGACAATCTGGTTCCTAAAGCAATTCAAAGGTTTGTCTGTTGTCTTGACCGTGTAAGTCAGGGAAAGTTCGCTGTGAATGGTTGCAGCGTCCGAACGGGGCCCATCTTGCAGAGCATTAATGATTTGCCTTGAAAGGGCATCCGCCACCAGATTCTCTTTGCCCGGTTTATAAAACATTTTGGCATTGTGCTGGTCAATGTAAGATTTCCATCTTTTAATCTTGGAATACGTGTTCTTGTCCAACACAGCGAACGTGAGCGGCTGGTGGTCCGTGAAAATGTTAATTTCCCTAGAACCGTACAGAAAGTTCTGCAGTCTGCCTAAAGCCCACACAATGGCCAGCAATTCTCTTTCGCTAGTGGCATAGTTTTGTTCGGCCTGTTTTAAGGCGCGAGAAATCATTGTTATTGGCCTATTGCCTTGGGAAAGAACCGCGCCTATTCCACTGGCCGAATCATCAGTGGTTAAATCGAACGGTTTCTGGAAGTCTGGATACATTAACATGACATCTTCTGATGCCAAAATACTCCGCAGACGGTGAAATGCATCGCTTTGAACTTCATTAAATTCAACAGGGATTTTCTTTGATACGTGCCTACTAACTGAACCATTTTCCCCTTTAAGTATGTCCGATATCGGACGCGCTATAGCGGCAAAGTCCTTAATAAAGACCCTATAGTCCTAACGCTGTAGACACTCTTTGGCTCAGGGAATTCCTGAACGGCTTTAACTTTTTTGGGATCGGATGTTGCTCCGTCTTTGGTTACAATGAAACCCAGGAATTCGATACTTTCCTTGAAGTATCGAGTCTTTTCAGGGCCTACACGCATGTTGGCGTCGATTAGACATTTTAACACACTGTTAATGTGTTGAAGGTGCTCCGTTTTGTTTTTAGAAAAAAATTATGACGTCGTCTACATAGACAAAGCAAATCTTTCCTATATGTTCCCTCAGGATATCGTCTATTGCCCTTTGGAATACGCTGCTTGCATTGCGCAGGCCGAATGGTAGGCGACAGAACTCGTACTTGCCGCTGCTGAACTGAAAACGAAGTCTTTTCGCGGTCATGCTTCGCAAGGTAGATTTGGTAGATGGTACCCAGACTTTAAGTCGAGGGTAGTGAAGTATTCCGGCTTTCCTAGATTTGCTAAGATCATGGGGATGCTCGGCATGGGGTAACGGTTCGGTATGGTTTTTTCGTTCAGTTTCCTGAAGTCGATTACCAACCTTTTTTTTGGGTTACCGTATGAGTTAGTGCCTTTTTTATCAACCACCCATGTTGGGCTGTTTTAAGGCGATCTGGAGGGCCTGATTATGCCATCGTCCAGTAATTGTTTGACTTCTTTGTTTATGAAGTCAGAAACACCCATGAGACTCGGGTATCTTGAATACACAGGCTCGTTGTCTACTGTTCGGATTGTAGCGATGACAGCAGTATTAAAAGGGAGAGCTTCATCTGCATTTGAGAAGGCTCTTTTGTTTCTGAGTATCATGTCCCTAAACTCTTTCTTTACGGAAGGGGGGACTACGATGTCGTTGACATCGGTGAAGTTCACATCAGCACATTGATAGTACTGGAGTTTTTCGGATGTACTCTGGTATTCCAGAGTGTTTTTTGCCAAGTTCAATTTGACTCCGGCTTGTGTTAGCAAGTCGAAGCCTATGATGGCGTCGAAAGAACTTAGGGTATCAAGGAGTAAAAACGGGGAAGTATGTTGGAAAATATTCATCAAGCATTTGCGCTTGATTTCGATAGACCCGTGGATCGAGTTTACCGAGAATGACTTGGCGACCGGCGTTATGGTCTTTAGCTCTGTTAAGGGCTTCACATAATTTTTTTGCCGCGCCAGTGTCAATCAACATCTTCAGACTTCTCCCAGCCAACCGTCGTTCAATGTACGGAAGCCGGGAGTGTTCCCTAAAAAATTAATCGAGTCGTCACCAGGTGCGTACTCGTTCTCACTCTCTAGTTCTTCAATTGCCTCTTTGGCCGCTTTCTCGAATTCTGTTACGGCTTCTTTGGAATCTGATTGTACGACATTGTTAACGCGTTGTCGTCTTTGACCTGTTGAACGGTCTGACGAATTCTTGAGTTTTGGTGCGTTGGACTCATTAGCCTGACGCTTGCTGTAGTCGGTTTTTTGTCTAAATCTGGAGGAAGAGTCAACTTCCATGGGCTGTGGAGCCTCGGTTTGATTGTCTTTAGGGGCCTGGGGCTTGGGACCGCCCTTTTGGCGTTTCACAAAATGGGGATTTCTCTCCTGATTTTGCTCATCTTTGTTAAATCTGGTTTGTTTGCCTTGGGACAGTTTTTGTTACTTTCAGCAATTTGCGCTCGGTCAGCGTAAGAGTTCGCGAACATGCTTCTCTCAATGCTAGCTTCTGCCTCTCTGGCAAGGGCCAGTGCGGATGGTAGATCTTTTGGTTGTGCAGGGAACACAACCGCTCTCAACGGCTTTCTAAGACTGGAGATAAAGGCGTGCAAGGCGTCGTCTCTGACCTCCCGGTTGAGCAAATCGGCGCCTTCTTGGTCGTGAGACATTACAATTTTGTTAGTTACGAGCGTGAGTTTCTTTTCGACGTCATCGAAGTATTGCATCAGGGACATTTCGCTACCGCTTGGTAGTGTGCAGTGCTCTTTGGATAGTTCTTGAATAGTTCGTATGCGTAGATGGCTGCTTGCCTCCACGCTACATACTCATCCTGTACGCCGGAGAAATCCGGCACAGATTTAATAATGTCTAAGGGAATATCGCATTTGGCGTTAGGATCGACGGATATTTTCTCGTATGTGACGATTTGCGGCGCTTCCACCTGCAAACTCTGTACTTGTGAAGCTAAAGCGGTTATTTGTGCTTGAAACTGATTTTGTTGTTGCGCTAAAGCTTTCCTGATGGCACCCTCAATAAGAGTCTGAACTTGAGCCGGCTCCATTTCTTCAGTTACAACGGTATCTGCAGGAGTAGGATCTACTGAGCAATTGATTTCCCCCTCTCAGCTATCGTCACTATTATATTCAACTTTTACCTCCCTATACTTCCAACTCATTGGCTTATGGTTGGCACTTTTCAAAACTTAGGCTGATCGAGAAAGATCGGCAGGTAAAACTGTTGGCAATAACGGAAACTGGTGTATCTTGGGGTATGCAATATATAAGGAACGCTGGTAAAAGTATGCAACAATTTTTAGTAAAAGTATGCCACAATTTTTATAAAAGTATGCAATGATTTAAAGGAATGAAATGCTGGCAGAAGAAAGCAGCAATATTTGGAGGACTCCGAACGCGGAGGAGACTACGAGGGTCTCACCCAATAGATCTCCCAGATCGATTTATATAGTTGACACTGTAAATTTGTATATTAGACTTACCAGTAGAATAAGTAGATTGTAAATATTCATACAAATTTAATTTAAGTTGTTCCAGATAATAACAGAAAAATTAAAATAAAGCTAAACTTAATAATAATAATAAAAACACTTTTTATTTTTTATAAAAATCACAGGTATCGGTACGTGGCGTTCGTGAATAATTTCTTCAAAACTGAAATCACTTATGAACTTATTGGTTGGGCGCCAATTAAGTCTTCCGTCGTGAATTCGTTGTCTAGCGACGATGTGTGGTTGGTCCGACGGTGGTGACTTCTTCTCTTTGTGAGGTGGTGATGAATTCAACAGGTGATTCTTCTCCTTGTGAGGTGGTGATGAATCCAACAGGCGATTCTTCTCCTTGTGAGGTGGTGATGAATCCAACAGGTGACTATTGGAACGATGTGATTAGGTTGTGGGAACTTTCCCAGTTGCCCGTCTTGGACGTGGTCAACTATGATTGATAACACAAATAATGTTTATTGACGGCAATGCCGGAGTTTAATCATTCACTCGTCTTATAATGTTGCGATCTAGATTGACACTGAAGGCTACAGAAATGTTACTTTCCTTGAAGTATCGAGTCTTTTCAGGGCCTACACGCATGTTGGCGTCGATTAGACATTTTAACACACTGTTAATGTGTTGAAGGTGCTCCGTTTTGTTTTTAGAAAAAAATTATGACGTCGTCTACATAGACAAAGCAAATCTTTCCTATATGTTCCCTCAGGATATCGTCTATTGCCCTTTGGAATACGCTGCTTGCATTGCGCAGGCCGAATGGTAGGCGACAGAACTCGTACTTGCCGCTGCTGAACTGAAAACGAAGTCTTTTCGCGGTCATGCTTCGCAAGGTAGATTTGGTAGATGGTACCCAGACTTTAAGTCGAGGGTAGTGAAGTATTCCGGCTTTCCTAGATTTGCTAAGATCATGGGGATGCTCGGCATGGGGTAACGGTTCGGTATGGTTTTTTCGTTCAGTTTCCTGAAGTCGATTACCAACCTTTTTTTTGGGTTACCGTATGAGTTAGTGCCTTTTTTATCAACCACCCATGTTGGGCTGTTTTAAGGCGATCTGGAGGGCCTGATTATGCCATCGTCCAGTAATTGTTTGACTTCTTTGTTTATGAAGTCAGAAACACCCATGAGACTCGGGTATCTTGAATACACAGGCTCGTTGTCTACTGTTCGGATTGTAGCGATGACAGCAGTATTAAAAGGGAGAGCTTCATCTGCATTTGAGAAGGCTCTTTTGTTTCTGAGTATCATGTCCCTAAACTCTTTCTTTACGGAAGGGGGGACTACGATGTCGTTGACATCGGTGAAGTTCACATCAGCACATTGATAGTACTGGAGTTTTTCGGATGTACTCTGGTATTCCAGAGTGTTTTTTGCCAAGTTCAATTTGACTCCGGCTTGTGTTAGCAAGTCGAAGCCTATGATGGCGTCGAAAGAACTTAGGGTATCAGGGAGTAAAAACGGGGAAGTATGTTGGAAAATATTCATCAAGCATTTGCGCTTGATTTCGATAGACCCGTGGATCGAGTTTACCGAGAATGACTTGGCGACCGGCGTTATGGTCTTTAGCTCTGTTAAGGGCTTCACATAATTTTTTTGCCGCGCCAGTGTCAATCAACATCTTCAGACTTCTCCCAGCCAACCGTCGTTCAATGTACGGAAGCCGGGAGTGTTCCCTAAAAAATTAATCGAGTCGTCACCAGGTGCGTACTCGTTCTCACTCTCTAGTTCTTCAATTGCCTCTTTGGCCGCTTTCTCGAATTCTGTTACGGCTTCTTTGGAATCTGATTGTACGACATTGTTAACGCGTTGTCGTCTTTGACCTGTTGAACGGTCTGACGAATTCTTGAGTTTTGGTGCGTTGGACTCATTAGCCTGACGCTTGCTGTAGTCGGTTTTTTGTCTAAATCTGGAGGAAGAGTCAACTTCCATGGGCTGTGGAGCCTCGGTTTGATTGTCTTTAGGGGCCTGGGGCTTGGGACCGCCCTTTTGGCGTTTCACAAAATGGGGATTTCTCTCCTGATTTTGCTCATCTTTGTTAAATCTGGTTTGTTTGCCTTGGGACAGTTTTTGTTACTTTCAGCAATTTGCGCTCGGTCAGCGTAAGAGTTCGCGAACATGCTTCTCTCAATGCTAGCTTCTGCCTCTCTGGCAAGGGCCAGTGCGGATGGTAGATCTTTTGGTTGTGCAGGGAACACAACCGCTCTCAACGGCTTTCTAAGACTGGAGATAAAGGCGTGCAAGGCGTCGTCTCTGACCTCCCGGTTGAGCAAATCGGCGCCTTCTTGGTCGTGAGACATTACAATTTTGTTAGTTACGAGCGTGAGTTTCTTTTCGACGTCATCGAAGTATTGCATCAGGGACATTTCGCTACCGCTTGGTAGTGTGCAGTGCTCTTTGGATAGTTCTTGAATAGTTCGTATGCGTAGATGGCTGCTTGCCTCCACGCTACATACTCATCCTGTACGCCGGAGAAATCCGGCACAGATTTAATAATGTCTAAGGGAATATCGCATTTGGCGTTAGGATCGACGGATATTTTCTCGTATGTGACGATTTGCGGCGCTTCCACCTGCAAACTCTGTACTTGTGAAGCTAAAGCGGTTATTTGTGCTTGAAACTGATTTTGTTGTTGCGCTAAAGCTTTCCTGATGGCACCCTCAATAAGAGTCTGAACTTGAGCCGGCTCCATTTCTTCAGTTACAACGGTATCTGCAGGAGTAGGATCTACTGAGCAATTGATTTCCCCCTCTCAGCTATCGTCACTATTATATTCAACTTTTACCTCCCTATACTTCCAACTCATTGGCTTATGGTTGGCACTTTTCAAAACTTAGGCTGATCGAGAAAGATCGGCAGGTAAAACTGTTGGCAATAACGGAAACTGGTGTATCTTGGGGTATGCAATATATAAGGAACGCTGGTAAAAGTATGCAACAATTTTTAGTAAAAGTATGCCACAATTTTTATAAAAGTATGCAATGATTTAAAGGAATGAAATGCTGGCAGAAGAAAGCAGCAATATTTGGAGGACTCCGAACGCGGAGGAGACTACGAGGGTCTCACCCAATAGATCTCCCAGATCGATTTATATAGTTGACACTGTAAATTTGTATATTAGACTTACCAGTAGAATAAGTAGATTGTAAATATTCATACAAATTTAATTTAAGTTGTTCCAGATAATAACAGAAAAATTAAAATAAAGCTAAACTTAATAATAATAATAAAAACACTTTTTATTTTTTATAAAAATCACAGGTATCGGTACGTGGCGTTCGTGAATAATTTCTTCAAAACTGAAATCACTTATGAACTTATTGGTTGGGCGCCAATTAAGTCTTCCGTCGTGAATTCGTTGTCTAGCGACGATGTGTGGTTGGTCCGACGGTGGTGACTTCTTCTCTTTGTGAGGTGGTGATGAATTCAACAGGTGATTCTTCTCCTTGTGAGGTGGTGATGAATCCAACAGGTGATTCTTCTCCTTGTGAGGTGGTGATGAATCCAACAGGTGACTATTGGAACGATGTGATTAGGTTGTGGGAACTTTCCCAGTTGCCCGTCTTGGACGTGGTCAACTATGATTGATAACACAAATAATGTTTATTGACGGCAATGCCGGAGTTTAATCATTCACTCGTCTTATAATGTTGCGATCTAGATTGACACTGAAGGCTACAGAAATGTTCCAGCTTAAGTTTGCCCTGTGAAGCCAATGCATCACGCCATACGCTAGAGTCGGCATGCCGACTCAGCATTCTTGCGCAAGCAGCACGGGTGTCCGTTTTCAGTTGCCTTGCGCAGAACTCTTGGCAGCGGGTCAGCATTGTTTACTAGAATACTACTACTTTTACAACACTGCTTGTCAAACGCAGAGGTAAATTTTCATCAAAAAAAAAAATAAAAATTGTGTACCATTAAATTTATAATTTTCGTGAAAAATTAATAAGAAAAAAACAACATTGAGCCAAACAACATTGGGCATGGATGTTAGTGCATCCACGCCCTCTCAACCGAGAGAGCTGCGACCAGAATTCGCTAAAATGATGAGAATTGCTGGCGCTACACCTGCGGAAATTCGTGAAATGATTTCCCTAAATACTGTAAGTGCTTCAAATACTGCAATTAAGTGCAGTAGTAGCAATTTTGCAGCAACGACATGCACATTGACGTCGACAAACTCCATCTACGCGTCTACCTACACTGTCACAACTTCAAGTGGAGGAGTGTGCACCATCCCAAAAATTAACTACAAAAGTGTAGTTGCAGGCGCACCAGAAAGTAATATCAATGAACTAGGAAAGTCATCAGTTAAATCACTCAGCTGGATGACGACCAAAATAAAACGTAAGCTGCCTTCAAGCTTTCCAAAAGCAAATGGTAAAAAAGGGAGGTTAATTGCATCTCAGATATCGATGGACAGACGTCTAAAGGAGATCCCAATAAACTCAAAAAACCAATTTGCAATACTGGATAATGAAGAGAACGATGATCCTACAGAGGAGGAAATAGCCCATGCCGAGGCACTGGCAGAAGAGATGGAAGTAGAGCTGAATGCGGAAAAAGAAGCCAGAGTACCCAGATCCAGGAAGCCACCCCCCATCTTCATTGAAAATGTAAATAATGTGACCCAGATGGAGGCAGAGCTTGATACAGTCATTGGGTCAGATAGTTATACCCTCCACGTTGGAACACAAGGAAAAGTAAGAGTTCACGTTGAAAACTCGAATTCATATCGAAGCCTAGTGCAGTTTCTCAAAGAAAATAATGCACATCACTTTACATACCAACTGAAGGAAGACAAGGCCTTCAGGATTATCGTCCGCAATTTGGCTAGCACCACCCCTGAAGATAGCATTAAAGAGGAGTTTATGCGATATGGACACAATGTCCTTCGTATCCACAATCCTCGTCCTCGTAAGGCCCAACAACAGGAAAACGGTGAAGCTATTGAGGAACTAATACAAAATAATTTCTTTTTCATTGATTTGGCTCGCGAGCCTAATAATAAGGATGCGCTGAAAATCAAGCAAATAGGGCGACAAAGAGTCTTGGTTGAAATACCAAAGAAAAATTTGAATGCCATCCTGTGCCACAGATGCCAAGGATTTGGACATACAAAAAACTACTGTATGAGGCCTTATACCTGTGGAAAGTGTGCTCAAAATCATCCAACAGCTCAATGCAAAGAAACCTTGGTTGAGAATCTTTGCTGTATCAACTGCGGTGGAAACCATGAGGCTTGGCATAAGGGGTGCAATGTGTTCAAAGCTAGAACGCAAGAAAGAAGACCAAAAGTAAGTCTAGGACTTAAAAGTAATGTCAGTGGCAAAAAAGACCGTCAGCAACACATTCCAGCAACCTTAGTGCGAGGAAATATTTCGTACGCCGATACTCTGCGTACTGGGCTGGAAAAGTTCAATAAAGAGACGTCAATTAGGAACCCTACCCCCAAGCACCAAGATACCCCACCCCACAATAGTTCAAGGCTGGAGGCTGCAATAGAAGCACTCACTGTGAAAGTCGACACTCTACAAGCTATGTTTAAGGAACTTCAGGAGACGAATCAGTTCCTAAAACAAATGTGTCTGAGTCTATTGAACGCCAAAAAATGATGCACAATTCACTAAGCCTCGGATTGTGGAATGCCCGTGGTATCTCTGGGCATGTGGAGGAGCTTAAGCACTTCCTAACTGAACATAATATTGACGTGATGCTAATTACAGAGACCTGGCTTCAGACCGGTGTATCCATCTTTATTCCAGGCTACAAAATTCACAAAGCGGATCATCCTAGCGATAGAGCAAGAGGAGGAGCGGCGGTGCTTATTAAGCAGGAGATCGAATATTTCCAAAATGAACCGGTAAGGATGGAGAAATTGCAAATGGCCAGCATCCAGATTGCAACTAGCAGGGGTGAATTAACCATTGCTTCGGCATATCTCCCGCCGCAACTGTCGTGGTCAGCAATGGAATTCCAGCAACTTTTTAGCGGACTAGGAAGAATGTTCCTTATAGGAGGCGATTTTAACGCAAAAAAACAGATGCTGGGGTTGCTTTAGAGCTAACGCAAGAGGCACCTGCTTACTGGACGCGGTGCAAAACTCATCATCTGAAATACTAGCGACTGGGCAAGCCACTCATTTCCCGTTTGCCCAAAGTTACACGCCGAGTGCCATTGACTTCTTTATTTATAACGGACTTCACCCAGATGGCTTAAGTATAAGGCCAGAGTTTCAGCTATCCTCTGATCATATCCCACTAGTAGTTGGTTACGACTGTATTCCAAAGGGCAAAACAATTAAAGGTCGTCTGCTGCCTCCTGGAGCCAACATTGCTGCTTTTCGACGAGATCTAGAGGAAACTCTAGACCTAAACTTGGAAATACTTGCACCAGAAGACATCGAAGATGTATATGCGCTATTCCTGAACAAGGTTCACTCGGCAGCCCTCATTTCTGCGCCAGTAAGCCGATCAGAAAGCTCACGACCACAAGTGAGACTTCCGCCAGCAATCCATACACTACTGCTGATTAAGAGAAGGATTAGAAGGCAGTACTGTCGAACCGGAGATCCAATTGTGGACAGGATCTACCGTAGAGTGTCGAACCGTGTCAAAAAGCTGCTGCAGCTGAATAGACAAAGGGAAACCGACCGTTTTTTGGAAAATGTTTCTCCAGATGAATCCTCAAGTCACTCCCTATGGAGACTGACGAGAAGGCACAAACAGCAAGTGTCCCCCAAATTTCCGATCAGAAAGCCTGATGGATCTTGGGCCAGATCCCCAAAGGAACGGGCTGATGCATTTGCCGAAGACTTGGAGGATCGCTTCAAGCCTTTTAATACAAGTTCGGCAAGCATGAACAGAAGGGTTCAACTCACACTGGAGAGCCCAGGCCAGCTAAGCCTCCCAGTTGCTCCAATCACTGTCAACGAAGTATCAGACCACATAGCAGCACTTAAGACAAGAAAAGCTCCTGGCGATGATGGCATCGACAACATAACACTAAAGGCATTGCCGGTCAGAGCAGTCCTATTTTTAGTGTTAATCTTTAATGCGGTATTGAGATTGGGGCATGTTCCAAGCCAATGGAAAAAGGCGAGAATATGCATGATCTATAAGGCTGGAATGAGCCCCTCGTCCCTAGACTCATACAGGCCTATTAGTTTGTTGCCCACGATCGGAAAACTATTCGAACGTTGTCTGCTTACGAGACTGCTGTCTTTGGACAGAATTAAAGAAAAAATTCCCCCCTTTCAGTTTGGGTTCCGAAAATCTCATGGCACACCGGAACAGCTAAATAGGGTGGTGAATTTTATCCTCGAGGGTTTCGAAGCCAAAGAGTACGTAGTGGCAGCGTACTTAGACATAAAACAAGCCTTCGACAGAGTCTGGCATGATGGGCTACTCTGCAAAATTAAGCCCTTACTGCCACCTCAACTATATTTAATTGTGCAGAATTATTTGACAAACCGGTCATTTTCGGTAGTACTCGATGGAGTTGAGTCAAACATGAAGGCCATCGGGGCTGGCGTTCCTCAAGGGAGTGTGCTAGGGCCCACGCTCTACACCCTCTTTACCTACGATATGCCCACTGGCTCTACAATTGAAGTCGCGGACCCCCACGACCTTACAATCGCCACTTTTGCAGATGACACAGCCATCTTGTCAAGAAACGATTGTGTCTACGAAGCTACCGACGTCCTGCAGCAATATCTCCACCAATTTGAAATGTGGGCCAAGCGCTGGAATATTGGCATTAATTTAAATAAATGCGCCAATGTGACCTATGCGCTACGGAGGGACATGTGTCCGGGAGTTTTCTTGCGCGGCCAATTGGTGACGCACTTCAACAGCCACAAATACTTAGGTGTGCACCTAGACAGACGCTTGAACTTTAACAAGCACATCACAAGTGTTTCAGTAACCCTAAAGAACAGAATAAGAAAACTAAGATGGCTTCTGAACAGTAGAAATGCGCTATCTTTGAAAAATAAAGTCACCATTTATAAATCCTGCATAGCTCCCGCCTGGCGTTATGGTATCCAGGTATATGGCATTGCTGCAAAGTCCAGTCTTTCAAAAATCAGGGTGCTCCAAGCAAAAACGCTCCGATATCTGTCTGGTGCCCCCTGGTATATGAGAACCTCCGACTTGGAAAAAGACTTAGGAGTGCCCAAAGTCGGGGACATAATAAATATACAGGCCGCAAATTATATAGCGCGACTGAGAAGTCATCCTAATCGACTGGCTAGGCGTCTTCTGAATAGGCGCAGAATTGGAGGACTCCGAACGCGGAGGAGACTACGAAGGTCTCACCCAATAGATCTCCCAGATCGATTTATATAGTTGACACTGTAAATTTGTATATAAGACTTACCAGTAGAATAAGTAGATTGTAAATATTCATACAAATTTAATTTAAGTTGTTCCAGATAATAACAGAAAAATTAAAATAAAGCTAAACTTAATAATAAAAAAAAAAAAAAAAAGAATACTACTTTGCTGCTGAGGGCAACCAAAATGCTTAAGGCTGTGTGTTGTTGTATTTGTTGCTGAGGGCAACCAAATACTTATGATTGTGTGTTGCGTACTTAGAAATAACAATGTATGACTGTGAGAGTGTATCTTATATGTTTAGTTGTTAACTTATATTGTATTTGTGCAAAATCCAAATGTATGTAACAGGCAGAAGGAAGCATCTCCGCCCCATAAAGTATATGTCGCACTGTGATAGGTCAAGAAGGCCGTGTCGCAGTGTGATTCCTAGTAATTGTACGCGGGTACACTCCTCAGTAG
>NW_020824984.1:0-50651 GCF_003285875.2 Drosophila novamexicana | reverse complement strand
ATGATATAGTGATCCGATCTTAATAGGATTTTGCATATATATGAGGAGTATTGTAAAACTAATAAATGCAGAGTTTGGTCAAGATATCTTGAAAAACGAAATGTTATTTCATACAACACCTTATTTTTCGACAGATCGTTCCTGTGGCAACTATATGATATAGTGATCCGATGTTAATAGGATTTCGCATATTTATGAGGAGTAAAGTAAAGCTAATTAATACCGTGTTTGGTCAAGATATCTTGGAAAACCAAATGTTTTTTCATACAACTTAATTTTCCACCGATCGTTCCTATGGCAACTATATGATATATTGGTCCGATCTTAATAGGATTTTGCATATATATGAGAAGTCTAGTAAGACTAATAGATGCCGAGTTGGTCAAGATATTTTGAAAAAACAAAATTTTTTTTATACAACTAAATTTTCAACCGATCGTTCCTAAGACAGCTATATGATATAGTGATCCGATCTTAATAGGATTTCGCATATATATGGGGAGTAAAGTAAAACTAAAAAATACCGAGTTTGGTCAAGATATCTTGAAAAGAAAATGTTTTTCGTACAACAACTTAATTTTCGATCGATCGTTCCTATGTCAGCTATGTGATATAGTGTTCCGATCATATAGGATTTTGCATACATATGAGGAGTATAGAAAAACGAATAAATGCCGAGTTTGGTCAAGATATCTTGAAAAACGAAATGTTATTTCATACAACAACTTATTTTTCGACCGATCGTTCCTATGGCAACTATATGATGTAGTGATCCGATCTTAATAGGATTTCGCATATTTATGAGGAGTAAAGTAAAGCTAATTAATACCGTGTTTGGTCAAGATATCTTGAAAAACCAAATGTTTTGTCATACAAGAACTTAATTTTCGACCCATCGTTTCTATGACAGCTTTATGAAATAGTGGTCCGATCTTAGTAGGATTTTGCATATATATGAGGACTACAGTAAAACTAATAAATGCCGAGTTTGGTTAAGATATTTTGAAAAACAAAATATTGTGATATAGCGGTCCGATCTTAATAGGACTTCTCATATATATCAGGAGTATAGTAAAACTAATAAATGCCGAGTTTGGTCAAGATATCTTGAAAATTAAAATGTTTTTCGTACAACAACTTAATTTTCGACCGATCGTTCCTATGGCATCTATATGATATAGTGATCCGATCATATAGGATTTTGCATACATATGAGGAGTATAGAAAAACTAATAAATGCAGAGTTTGGTCAAGATATCTTGAAAAACGAAATGTTTTTTCTTACAACAACTTAATTATCGACCGATCGTTCCTATGGGTGCTATATGATATAGTGATCCGATATTTATAGGATTTTGCATATATATGAGGAGTATTGTAAAACTAATAAATGCCGAGTTTGGTCAAGATATCTTGAAAATCAAAATATTTTTCGTACAACAACTTAATTTTCGACCGATCGTTCCTATGACAGCTATATGATATAGTGTTCCGATCTTAATAGGATTTTGCATATATATGAGAAGTCTAGTAAAACTAATAAATGCCGAGTTGGTCAAGATATCTTGAAAAAACAAATGTTTTTTCATACAACTTAATTATCGACCGATCGTTCCTATGGGTGCTATATATGATATAGTGATCCGATCTTAATAGTATGTTGCTTATATATGAGGAGTATTAAAAATGCCGAGTTTGGTTAAGATATTTTAAAAACAAAATATTGTGATGTAGTGGTCCGATCTTAATAGGATTTCTCATATATATCAGGAGTATAGTAAAACTAATAAATGCCGAGTTTGGTCAAGATATCTTGAAAATCAAAATGTTTTTCGTACAACAACTTAATTTTCGACCGATCGTTCCTATGGCAACTATATGATATAGTGATCCGATCTTAATAGGATTTCGCATATTTATGAGGAGTAAAGTAAAGCTAATTAATACCGTGTTTGGTCAAGATATCTTGAAAAACCAAATGTTTTTTCATACAAGAACTTAATTTTCGACCCATCGTTTCTATGACAGCTTTATGAAATATTGGTCCGATCTTAGTAGGATTTTGCATATATATGAGGACTACAGTAAAACTAATAAATGCCGAGTTTGGTTAAGATATTTTGAAAAACAAAATATTGTGATATAGCGGTCCGATCTTAATAGGATTTCTCATATATATCAGGAGTATAGTAAAACTAATAAATGCCGAGTTTGGTCAAGATATCTTGAAAATCAAAATGTTTTTCGTACAACAACTTAATTTTCGACCGATCGTTCCTATGGCAACTATATGATATAGTGATCCGATCATATAGGATTTTGCATACATATGAGGAGTATAGAAAAACTAATAAATGCAGAGTTTGGTCAAGATATCTTGAAAAACGAAATGTTTTTTCTTACAACAACTTAATTATCGACCGATCGTTCCTATGGGAGCTATATGATATAGTGATCCGATCTTAATAGGATTTTGCATATATATGAGGAGTATTGTAAAACTAATAAATGCAGAGTTTGGTCAAGATATCTTGAAAAACGAAATGTTATTTCATACAACACCTTATTTTTCGACAGATCGTTCCTGTGGCAACTATATGATATAGTGATCCGATGTTAATAGGATTTCGCATATTTATGAGGAGTAAAGTAAAGCTAATTAATACCGTGTTTGGTCAAGATATCTTGGAAAACCAAATGTTTTTTCATACAACTTAATTTTTCACCGATCGTTCCTATGGCAACTATATGATATATTGGTCCGATCTTAATAGGATTTTGCATATATATGAGAAGTCTAGTAAGACTAATAGATGCCGAGTTGGTCAAGATATTTTGAAAAAACAAAATTTTTTTATACAACTAAATTTTCAACCGATCGTTCCTAAGACAGCTATATGATATAGTGATCCGATCTTAATAGGATTTCGCATATATATGAGGAGTAAAGTAAAACTAAAAAATACCGAGTTTGGTCAAGATATCTTGAAAAGAAAATGTTTTTCGTACAACAACTTAATTTTCGACCGATCGTTCCTATGTCAGCTATGTGATATAGTGTTCCGATCATATAGGATTTTGCATACATATGAGGAGTATAGAAAAACGAATAAATGCCGAGTTTGGTCAAGATATCTTGAAAAACGAAATGTTATTTCATACAACAACTTATTTTTCGACCGATCGTTCCTATGGCAACTATATGATATAGTGATCCGATCTTAATAGGATTTCGCATATTTATGAGGAGTAAAGTAAAGCTAATTAATACCGTGTTTGGTCAAGATATTTTGAAAAACCAAATGTTTTTTCACACACGAACTTAATTTTCGACCCATCGTTTCTATGACAGCTTTATGAAATAGTGGTCCGATCTTAGTAGCATTTTGCATATATATGATGACTACAGTAAAACTAATAAATGCCGAGTTTGGTCAAGATATCTTGTGAAGCAAAATTTTTTTTTCATACAACAATTTAATTTTCGACCGATCGTTCCTATGACAGCTAAATGATATAGTGGTTCGATCTTAATAGGATTTCTCATATATATGGGGAGTATAGTAAAACTAATAAATGCCGAGTTTGGTCAAGATATCTTGAAAAGTAAAATGTTTTTCGTACAACAACTTAATTTTCGACCGATCGTTCCTTATCGATCTTAATAGGATTTCGCATATATATGAGGAGTAAAAAATACCGAGTTCGGTCAAGATATCTTGAAAACCAAAATGTTTTTCGTACAACAACTTAATTTTCGACCAATAGTTCCTATGACAGCTATATGATATAATGTTCCGATCTTAATAGGATTTTGCATATATATGAGAAGTCTAGTAAATCTAATAAATGCCGAGATGGTCAAGATTTTTTGAAAAAACAAATGTTTTTTTATACAACAACTTAATTATCGGCCGATTGTTCCTATGGGTGCTATATATGTTATAGTGATCCGATCTTAATAGGATTTTGCATATATATGAGGAGTATTGTAATACTTAAAAATGCCGAGCTTGGTTCAGATATTTTGAAAAACAAAATATTGTGATATAGTGGTCCGATCTTAATAGGATTTCTCATATATATCAGGAGTATAGTAAAACTAATAAATGCCGATTTTGGTCAAGATATCTTGAAAATCAAAATGTTTTTTCATACAACAACTTAATTTTCGACCGATCGTTCCTATGGCAGTCATATTATATAGTGGTCCGATCTTAATAGGATTTTTCATATATATATGAGAAGTATTGTGTAGTTGCAAGCTTTTTTGCAACCAATTAATTCTAACTGCTTGTGCAGCGAAATTCAAACACTTAGATTAGTTTTCAAATGGATTTATTTGCCGCGCAGGGCACTTATTAGAATTTATAAGTTTTATATTGTTGCTTGGCAGCCAACTCGAATTAGTTGTGTCTAGGTTGCGATCAAACGAAGGACTAACTAACTATATGTAAAGCGAATCGAAACGAAACTCCAATAAGACGCTCGCCGGTTAGAGCGAAGGGCAGTAATGCAAAGCAAAGCAATGCAGAAGGAGAGTGGGCAGCAGCTTACAAAGAGCGCGCAAAAAACTATTTGCTCTTAGGCTGTAATTATGATTGTTATTTTCTGCTGTTGGATGATGTCCGCAGCCGTCGGTGTTATCTCTGCTGTTACTTGACCAAACATTCTCCCCCCGTTGGAAGGCAACGGCTTTCAACATCATCCTGTTTGGGCAGCAAACACAGCTTTCGTACAGCTCTACGTATGACTCCAGTCGCAGTTTGAAGCACAGCAACTCTGGATATCCCATCAGATCCAGAGATCAGCTCTTGCACTCTGGCGAGTGGCCACTTCAGCGGCGGTAGATTCTCATCCTTTACAAGGACAACATCGTTAATGGAGAGTCCAGGCTGAGGAGTGCGCCATTTGGAGCGCTGTTGAAGAAGCGTTAAATACTTTTCGCGCCAACGGGCCCAGAATACTTGTTGGAGATATGTGACGCGCTGAAAATAATTAAGCCGATTGAAGTTAAGCTGCCTTAGATCGGACTCAATGTATGATGAAGATGGCGCTGTACCCAGGAAGTGTGCGGGTGTCAAGACGTCAAGATCACCTGGATGCTCTGAAAGTGGAAGTAATGGTCGAGAATTAATAATTGCCGTGATGTGGCAGACGAGCGTACGCAGCGAATCGAAATCCAAAATGGAAGAGCAAACAGATCGATAAAAGTGGTGCTTAGCAGTCTTCACAGCGGCTTCCCATAGTCCACCAAAGTGCGGAGAGCGAGGAGGGATGAACAACCATTTAATTGAGTCGGTTGGGCAAAACTCGTTAACGGCCTTGACATGCTCGTCACTCAGGAACAGGCGGTTGAGATCTGCTAGTTCGTTCTTGGCACCTACGAGGTTTGTCGCATTGTCAGACCAGATCCTTGAAGGTCGAGAGCGAGTCAGGATGAAACGTTTTAGGGCGTTTAGAAACGATGTTGTGGACAAGTCCTTTACAAGCTCTAAGTGCACCGCCTTTGTAGCGAAGCATATGAACAGACTGATATAGCATTTCACTGGTGGCCTGTTGCGCACTTCGTTCTTGTAGTAAAATGGTCCACAGTAATCAACGCCAGTGACCATAAAGGGATACGATGTATCAAGACGATCAGCTGGTAGGTCTGCCATTATATGCTCGGCCAATCGTGGCTTGGCACGAAAACAGATTATGCATTTGGCAACAATACTGGAGACTGTTTTTCGACCGCCAATGGGCCAGTACTGGAGCCGAATCGAAGACAATAAAGCGCGAGGTCCAGCGTGTAAGTTTCGTTTATGAAAGTAAACTATGATTGCTCGCGTCACAGGATGCTGACGGGGCAATATAATCGGATGTCGCGCTGAGAAGTCCAACGACGAGTTTTTCAGCCGTCCACCGATGCGGAGTAGGCCGAAATCGTCAAGGAATGGTGCAAGAGAGGCCATTGAGCTAGACGGTTTGACATGCCTTCCTTCCTTCAATGCCTTGTAGTCATCGCTGAGAGTAGCCATTTGCACTGACCGCAGCAACCAATGTGTGCCATGATGCAAGTGGTCAACAGTTAGTTCAGCTCCTCGGATTCGATTTACAAATTTGTAAACATAAGCAAAGACCCGCTGCAGCTTGGAAAACGAATTGATGAACTTGCAACCAATCGAGAGATCCGGTTGCGCTGCAGTTCCGAGGAGTACCTTGTGTCGAAGTTCTGGTAAGGATTCGACAGGTACACAGGAGGCAGGCCACTCTTCCTTTCCCTTACTGAGAAAACTCGGACCATGGGCCCATAATGGAGACCGGAAGAGCTCACTAGGCAGCGCTCGTCGTCAAAATTATATCCGCCGGGTTTAATTCAGTGGGAATATGATGCCATTCCATTCCAGTGGTGAGCTCTTGGATGGCTGCGACTCGGTTGGCAACGAAAACATTGAATTTCGAAGCATCATTGCGAATCCAAGCCAAAGTCACGGCAGAGTCTGACCAACAGTAATACCGACAGTCGAACACTTTCATTTGGCATATTTCGCTGAGAAGTTGAGCCAGTAATGCAGCTCCGCAGAGTTCCAGCTTTGGTACCGTGATGGTTTTCACAGGCACGACACGCGATTTGGAGCATAAGAGACGCACGCTGGTGTTGCCATTGCACTTTGAGACTGTATAGACGCATGCTCCATAAGCGCTTAGGCTGGCATCACAAAATCCGTGAATCTCCACTGTACTGTCTGATGAGAGTGCTCGACGGGGATACTGGAATTGCTGAGTATACTCAAAATCAGCGCAGAAGTTGACCCAGGCTGTGCTTAAGTGTACGGGCAGGCTCTCATCCCAGTCCAGCTTTTCTCTCCAGAGATCCTGCATAAAAATTTTCGATTTTGTTATTACGGGACCAACAAGAACAAGGGGGTCGTAAAAGCGAGCAATTGCAGAGAGTATTGACCGTTTTGTCAGTCTGGAGGGAACCTCAGTGGAGAGAAGGAGAAAAGGAAACAGTCTGAAGCGGGATCCCAAACGAGGCCTAACGTTTTCGTGATGTCACTGCCATCGTCAAACTTAAGCAGCGTTTCTCTATCCTCTTCCGGTATGTTTTGGAGTACAGCTGTGTCGCTAGAACACCATTTTCGCAGCCTAAAGTTACCCTTGGCGAGTAGTCCAGATGTTTGTTTCAATATCTCAATTGCTTCTTGAACACAGCTACCACCAGAAATGAGATCATCCACGTAGAAATCTCTTTTAACAATGTCAGAGCCAATAGGGAAAGTTTTCTGCTCATCCATGGCCAGTTGGTGCATAGCTCGCACTGAGAGAAACGATGCTGGTTTTGTGCCGTAGGTGACGGTGTCTAATTTGTAAATCTGTATCTTCTGATGCTGAGACTCACGCCACAAGATACATTGAAAATAACTGTCTGCGGGTTCGACTCGTACGCATCGATACATTTTGCATATATCGCCTGTCAGGGCGACTGCAAATGTACGAAACCGCATCAGTATCGAAAACAGCTTCGGTTGGATGGTAGGACCTGCCATCAGTGCATCATTCAGCGAGTGTCCAGAGGTAGTAACTGCCGAGCCATCAAACACGACCCTTAGCTTGATTGTAGTGCTATCCTCCTTCAGCACGCAGTGATGTGGCAGGTAGTACTTGCATTGGCCCAGTGCAGCTGAGGTAACAAGTGACATGTGACCCAAGTCAAGATACTCCTTGATAAATGCTGCATACTGGGGTTTCAATAGTGGATTACGGTCTAGTTTTCTTTCTAAGTTCAGGAATCGACGAACCGCCTGTTGATAGGAGTCACCCAGCGGATACATGCCTAGACGTAGCGGTAAACGAACTGAATAGTCGCCAGTCGACAGACGTTTAAAATTGGCCTGAAAGTGTGCCTCACAGTCGCGTTCCTCCTTGTTTGGTAAGGACTCAGGCTCGGTGCAGCATTCCAATTCCCAAAAACGACGGATTAATTCATCAATCTGTGTATTAGGCTGCAGATGCGAGTCAACCAGCAGATCTGGATTCAACATTGATCTCATGGCCATGAATGATGATTTTCCAGCATGTGAGGCACCTCCCGTAGCCACCCAACCAAGGCGAGTCTTTTGCAATATCGGCAGTCCAGCAGCTAGTTTAATCTGGCCGACGCATAGCAGATCGAAGAACAGACTGGCTCCAATCAACATGTCGATTTGCTGAGATTTAAAGAATTCAGGATCAGCTAGTTGTATATTTGATGGAATGTTTCATGATGCAGGGTCAAGAGTGAAGCCAGGCTGATTATCGGTGATGGATGGTGCAATCAAGGCCGGGATGCATGTGGAGTACTCCGACACTCGAGATTTGACATTGATGTTGACCGAAAACCCATCGGACGCAAATGCTGCATCACCAATGCCAGAGACGATTGCTGTTGACTTGAATTTGCGCAGCTGGAGCTGATGGGCAAGACGAGAGGTGATGATGTGCAACTGCAGAGTCCAGCAACGCACGGCAGGGCACCAAGGAGCCAGCGCGATTTTTCACGTTGATGACGGCAGTGGCAAGCAGGACCACATCGTGCTTGAGATGCTGGGCGGTAGTGAGAGGCGAAGATAAAAGTGCCGCCAAGGTGTTTTGGGATGACGAATAAGTTTCGGTATCTTGAGCATTGTTTGGGCTAGAAGCAGCGATGTGACTGCTTGTGTTGCCAAGATGCAACAAGCTATGATGTTTGCTTCCACAAACTCTGCAAGCGCTGGAGCCGCAGACTCTCAGCTGATGTCCCCTTTGCAGGCAGTTTAGGCACAGCGCAAGCCGCTTGGCTTCGTGAAGGCGCAGCAAGGGCGATAAATTTGCGAATTGCAAACATTTATAAATAGAGTGGCCTGCGACTTCACAAAACACACAAGCACTCGTTCCATTCCTAGTCACTACAAACGTTCTTCTACTACTGTTGTTCTGGCGTAGCGTGATCCGCATTTTCCAGCCTTTGGCAACGCCTCTCTATGAAGGTTGTAAACCGCTCGCATGATGGTATGACGTCCAACGGCGCATCATCCTCCCAGCTAGCCTGCGTAACGCTATCTAGTTTTTGCAGCAACGTATGTACTATGACGCAACCGGCGATCTGTTCCACACTGCCCATCGATTTTAAAGCACGTAGATGAGAGTTGAGCTTATCGCCCAGCTGTGCAGTCGCGCCCTTGTCCACCTTTCTCAAACCCAAAATTTCAGCGATGTGTGCCTGAAAAATAAGACGCTTGTTATTAAAACGCTTATCAAGCAGTTCTAAAGCGGCAGCATAATTAGCGTTTGAAATTTCCAATGAGCGAATTGTATCCAGCGCTGTTCCTTTAAGGCATGTTGGTCAAATACGGATCCTTGTCAATGACCGTGGTGAACAGGTTCTGTGTAGCCTCCACTAAACTCCGGCAATTTAAGTTGAGGCAATCGAGAGTGGTTTGGACAACAAAGGTAGAACGCGAGTCATCGGCTGCGGCTGAATTGAAGGTGGAACAATGCGGAATCTGCTGAACCTTGCTTCGATTTCCGCGCTCGCGTTGAAGGGACAGCCGTAGCTGCCTAATTGTTGACTCAAAACTTGTCTGAAGATCCTCCTCAACGCTGGCATGATCCACCTCCAACAAACCATCACAGACTGTCTCAAATTTCGCCCGCAAGTCAGATGCCATGCTTATGTAATCTTGCAGCTCGTAGTCATCAACATCGCGAAGTCGAGCGGGATCAAGTTCCGAGGACAATCTATTGAGTCGATCACTTAAATTCTTGATCTTTCTTTTAAAAACAGCAGCCTGGGTTCCAACCGCCACTTGACTAGCTGATGTCGCCTCATCATTCCCATTTGCACTTCACCTTCATCAAACATTATGAATGTAGCGCACAACAAGGTTCACACAGCCGAACTACAATACAAGTCTGATCGCGCAAGTGTTCGTTCGAGCGAGATAGCGTATAGCGGGGTGGCTCACCACACCGCTTTGCCCGAACTGATAACTGTCCGTTGATACGACAAGAACGAAGTACAAGAAAAAATAGAAGAAATGAAAGAAAGAATTCACGTCGGGGTCACCAAAATGTGTAGTTGCAAGCTTTTTTGCAACCAATTAATTCTAACTGCTTGTGCAGCGAAATTCAAACACTTAGATTAGTTTTCAAATGGATTTATTTGCCGCGCAGGGCACTTATTAGAATTTATAAGTTTTATATTGTTGCTTGGCAGCCGACTCGAATTAGTTGTGCCTAGGTTGCGATCAAACGAAGGACTAACTAACTATATGTAAAGCGAATCGAAACGAAACTCTAATAAGACGCTCGCCGGTTAGAGCGAAGGGCAGCAATGCAAAGCAGCAGCTTACAAAGAGCGCGCAAAAAACTATTTGCTCTTAGGCTGTAATTATGATTGTTATTTTCTGCTGTTGGATGATGTCCGCAGCCGTCGGTGTTATCTCTGCTGTTACTTGATCAAACAAGTATAATAAAACTTATTAATGCCGAGTTTGGTGAAGATATCTTGAAAAACCAAATGTTTTTTTACACAACAACTTAATTATCCACCGATCGTTCCTATGGCAACTATATGATGTAGTGATCCGATCTTAATAGGATTTCGTATACATATGGGGAGTAAAGTAAAACTAAAAAATACCGAGTTTTGTCAAGATATCTTGAAAAGTAAAATGTTTTTCGTACAACAACTTAATTTTCGACCGAACGTTCCTATGGCAGCTATGTGATATAGTGTTCCGATCATATAGGATTTTGCATACATATGAGGAGTATAGAAAAACGAATAAATGCCGAGTTTGGTCAAGATATCTTGAAAAACCAAATGTTTTTGCATTCAAGAACTTAATTTTCGACCCATCGTTTCTATGACAGCTTTATGAAATAGTGGTCCGATCTTAGTAGGATTTTGCATATATATGAGGACTACAGTAAAACTAATAAATGCCGAGTTTGGTCAATATATCTTGTAAAACAAAATGTTTTTTCATACAACAATTTAATTTTCGACCGATCGTTCCTATGACAGCTATATGATATAGTGGTTCGATCTTAATAGGATTTTGCATATATAAGAGGAGTATTGTAAAACTAATAAATGCCGAGTTTGGTCACGATATCTTGAAAAACAAAATGTTTTTTCATACAACTTAATTTTCGACCGATCGTTCCTATGGCAACTATATGATATAGTGATCCGATCTTAATAGGATTTCGCATATATATGAGGAGTAAAGTAAAACTAAAAAATACCGTGTTTGGTCAAGATATCTTGAAAAACCAAATGTTTTTTCATACAACAACTTAATTTTCGACCGATCGTTCCTTATCGATCTTGATAGGATTTTGCATATATATGAGAAGTCTAGTAAATCTAATAAATGCCGAGATGGTCAAGATTTTTTGAAAAAACGAATGTTTTTTTATACAACAACTTAATTATCGACCGATCGTTCCTATGGGTGCTATATATGATATAGTGATCCGATCTTAATAGGATTTTGCATATATATGAGGAGTATTGTAATACTTAAAAATGCCGAGTTTGGTTCAGATATTTTGAAAATCAAAATGTTTTTTCATACAACAACTTAATTTTCGACCGATCGTTCCTATGACAGTCATATTATATACTGGTCCGATCTTAATAGGATTTCTCATATATATGAGGAGTATAATAAAACTTATTAATGCCGAGTTTGGTGAAGATATCTTGAAAAACCAAATGTTTTTTTACACAACAACTTAATTATCGACCGATCGTTCCTATGGCAACTATATGATGTAGTGATCCGATCTTAAGAGGATTTCGCATATATATGAGGAGTTAAGTAAAACTAAACAAGAGGTTCTAGTCGGGAGCACCCGACTAGGGGATACCCTGAACCCTCTTATTCCAACACCAAATAAATTAAAAAAAAAAGTTCCCTTGGCAGGGCTTGAATTTGCAACTGACCGCATTACTTACTGTCGACTCTAATCAACAGCCACACCAGCAAAAAAAAAAAATAATAATACTTTCCCCAGTAGGGCTCGAACACGCGAAAGACTGCACCACTTTCAATGCCTCTACTCAGCAGCCACACCAACAATTAAGTACTTATGATAAAAAAGGAACTAAAATAACATTACAAAAAAAGATGCAATTACCATGCTATAGAATGCGAAGCAGACGCCCATGTATGTGTGTGTGTACATGTATACAGAATTTTTTAAAGCTGCTGCCCCATTCAATTGCGCAGTTGCATATTTGGTTTTTTGGTTTTTCTTAACCGATCTTTATGAAATTTTCTAAAAATTAAAAATCTAAAAATTAAATTAAAATTAAAAATCAGTTGCATTTAAGACGGGGTTTAAATTGGTTGGCAATAAAAGTTTGGTTATTAACTTGATTTATAGCTCTAGGGTGGTAGCGGGGAGGTGGCGATAGGTATGAAATGAAAGATACTTAAAATATCTATAATATTCTAGAAGCGACATATCATGTTTAGTGGTTCTAGCTCTTATTATTTATCCAATCTGCTAAAAAAAACAGGATATCGATATCGATTTTTATCGATTGCTTGGAAACGGAGTAAGTTATCGATTATTGGAAACAAACTTGATCTGCGCAGGAACTAGGAGCATCTACATCTAAAATTTCTAATAGGTTCTGAGATCCTTTGGCTTATACATACGGACGGACAGACAGACGGACATGGCTAGATCGACTTGGCATTGATGCTAATCAAGAATATATATACATTATGGGGTCGGAGATGCTTCCTTCTGCCTGTTACATACATTTGGATTTTGCACAAATACAATATACCCTTACCCATTTTTAATGGGTTCAGGGTATAAAAATACCGAGTTTGGTCAAGATATCTTGAAAAGCAAAATGTTTTTCGTACAACAAGTTAATTTTCGTCCGATCGTTCCTATGGCAGCTATGTGATATAGTGTTTCGATCATATAGGATTTTGTATACATATGAGGAGAATAGAAAAACGAATAAATGCCGACTTTCGTAAAGATATCTTGAAAAACCAAATGTTTTTTCATACAAGAACTTAAATTTCGACCCATCGTTTCTATGACAGCTATATGATATAGTGGTCCGATCTTAATAGGATTTCTCATATATATGAGGAGTATAGTAAAACTAATAAATGCCGAGTTCGGTCAAGATATCTTGAAAAATAAAATGTTTTTTAATACAACAACTTAATTTTCGACCGATCGTTCTTATGGCAACTATATGATATAGTGATCCGATCTTACTAGGATTTTGCATATATATGAGGACTATTGTAAAACTTATAAATGCCGAGTTTGGTTAAGATATTTTGAAAAACAAAATATAGTAATATTGTGGTCCGATCTTAATAGTGTAGGAATGGCCTGACGCAAATAAAATGCAACCGTTCTTGTGCGCGTCACTTTCAGAATGCCGTCGTAGATCATTTTATTTCACCATCGTTCTCGTTTTTCTTATGCTCGTTTCAGAGCGAGAGTAAGAGCATCGAAGCCATCGATGTGATTACAGTTATATTTACAGTGGGGCACTTAATGCTATATCACAGTAGAATCTTACATGCTAATTATTACCTCAATTCGGCCGTTCTGACGTTGAGTATCTCCTGATACTCGTTGACATACCTCTAGTTACAAAATTACTTTGGCCATATTTACTTAGACAATTTTCTTTTCTTAATTTATTTTTGATATTGTTTTGCTTGGTTTCATTTTTAGTTGTGTCATTTTCATTACATACATTATTTACATTATTGTTTTCTAAATTTATTTCTTCAGTATCACCATCTGAACTATTTTTTTCTTGTGTGTTGTTGTTTACAATATTTTTTCTACCGTTGAGCCAAGGTTTCATATTGTGTACTGCCCAAATTCCTGAATATGGTATTTGTGTTTGTTGAAAATTTTCTACGTCTTCTATAAAGTATCTATCATTATCTAACACCCTTGACACTACATATGGTCCTTTGAATTTAGGAATCAGTTTGCTTGATACTCCAGGTTGTGAATTAAAGTTTCGGACAACTACATAATCTCCTTTTGAGAATATTTTGGGATTCTGACGATTTGCATCTATGTAACTTTTATTGTAGTCTTGTGTCTTTTGTTGGTTGACTTCTGCTTTCTTTCATATTTCTCTTAAGTTTCTTTTAGCTGTTTCTTGATTTTCTTCTATAACATTTTCGCTTAAGCTATCTATGTTAGTTCCTCTCTGTTTGACTCCAAATAACATAACGCTGGGGTATTCATTGATACTTCGATTCTTCGTGTTGTTCATCGAGTGTTCTACTTTGTCCAACACCTTATGCCATGGTTCACTATTCTCTACATTTATTAGTTTTGCCATCATTGGGCCTAGATCTCTGTTTACTCTTTCCACTTGCCCATTGGCTTGTGGTGAGGCTGTAGCTATTTTTGTAAGCCAAATGTTATTTTCCTCGATGAATTCATCAAATTCTTTGGACGTAAAACAGCTTCCTCTATCAGATATAATAATTTTTGGCCTACTTTACGCTTTGAAATAATCCTTTAATGCTTCAATTGCTTATTTCGATCTAGTTGTTTTTGTAGCATATAGCCTGATAAATTTAGTGCATGCATCTATTATTACTAGTCTATGTTTCTTTTTCGTGTCTTTGCTATTGACTGGGCCATAGTGATCAATGTGAACTTCTTCAAAAGGGTTGGTTCCTTTTGGTATGGAATGTAGGAAACCTTCAGTTTTACCGGGCTTCTTAGAAAAGGCTATACACTTAAGACAGTTTTTTATATGAACTTCTACTTTTTTCCTTATATTGGGAAACCAATAGCTTTTATTAACCAGATCAGTTACTTTATCAACTCCTACATGACCCATTTCGTCATGGTATTTATATAAAACATTTTCTTCCATGGATTCGGGAACACAAAATACTAGTCCATCTTTTTATATATAACACCATTGCGCATTTCATAGTGTTCACTTTCTTTTTCTGTAAGCATTTCTTTGAGCTATTTTATTTTTTCATCTTTCCCTTGGCATACTATAAGATTTTCTTCGAACGTGTTAGTTTCAATTATTAGGATATTGTTGGTGCGACTTAATGCATGTTGCATTTTCTTCCCTGACCTGTGCTCGAGATCATAATCGTAGTTTTGCAGTTCAAGGGCCCATCTAGCAATACGTGGATTCAATTCTTTTTTATTTAGTGTTAGTGTTAATGAATTGCAGTCGGTTACTATCTTAAATTTAATGCCTTGTAAATAAACTCGAAATCTTTTGAGCGCATTTATGATCGCTAGGGTCTCTAATTCAAAGCTATGGTATCTTGACTCTACTTCTGTTGTTCGTTTTGAAAAGTAGAAAACAGGATGGAGTTTTCCATCCTTCTTCCTTTGTAACAGAATCGCCCCGTAGCCTAGAGAACTTGCATCGCAGTGTAATTCCGTTTCATCTCTAGGGTCATATATTGCTAATATCGTTGCTTCTATTAACTTATTTTTTAGTGCATTGAAAGTATCTAGTTCTACTTCTTTAAACTCAAACTTTTTATCTTTCTTTGTTAGATCATACAATGGCTTTGCAATTAGTGAAAAATCTTGAATAAACCTCCTAAAGTATGAGCATAGGCCGATAAAACTTTGAAATTCATTGACTTTTGTAGGTATGGGAAAAGATCGAATTGCTTCTAGCCCAGCTTCATTAGCCTTTATGCCATTTCCAGTGACAGTATAACCTCTCTGAGAATTTCTAAATGCTCATTTAAATCTTTTGTAGCAATCATAATGTCATCGAGGTAGATCACCACTTTTCCTGTCCTCACCATTTCTGCAAATATTTTGTTAATATATCTTTGAAACGTTGACGGTGCATTCGTTAATCCAAGTGGCATTCTAAGGTATTCGAATTGGCCTAGTGGGGTAGTGAATAATGTGTACTTTACCGATTCTTTATCCATAAAAACATGGTGAAACCCATTTTTTAAGTCTAACTTTGAAAACAATTTTTTATTCGCTAGTCTTTCTAGTAAATCATCTATCAGTGGAATTGGATAGTTATCTTTCACTGTTACTTTGTTAAGCCGACGATAGTCTACACACATTCTGAGCTCTCCTGTTTTCTTTTTTACAAGGACAATTGGTGACACATACTTTGACTCACTTGGTCGGATGTATCCTCGAGCTAAGTTTTCGTCCAGTATTTTCTGTACTTCTATCTTTTCCCCTTCTTGGGGAACAGCGAAACGGTTTTTCGTTTTCAATAGTAATTTTCATTGAGTTCTCTATTTTAGGCACCGCAGGTCTCTGGTCTGGTTCTACATAATATTTTTCGAATATCTTTTCAAACCTTTCCAAACTATTTTGATTTATTTTCTTTCCTACTTTGTACTTTTCTTTGTCTGTGCCTATTACGTTTATTGCCAACATTTGTTTTTCAAAATTTTCTGTCTCGTATCTTTCTCCTTTTTGCTCGTTGTAACCTTGTTCTTTATTATCCATTTCGTTCTTTTTTATGTTTACTGTATTGCATTCTGCTTTTTCCCCTACTTTATTCTCTACTTTTTCCACTTCTTTGATCTCTTATTTTTCCACTACTTTGCTCTCTACTTTTTCCACTACTTTGCTCTCTACTTTTTCCACTACTTTGCTCTCTACTTTTTCCACTACTTTGCTCTCTACTTTTTTATTATTCACATTTTCATTTTTTGTATTTTTATTGTACTTTTCTTTGTGCATCACCGTTGGCTCAACGTTTTTGCTCATAACTTCTCGACTTCAATTATTTTAAAATTACTTAGAAATAGAAAATCTCTACCTAACACCATTGGGTACCTTGTAGATTCATCGTTCACAACAAGAGATTCAATTTTCACATTTTTATTTAAAGTTTTGATTACACAACATATTTTTCCAACTATGTTTAATTTACTTCCATTTATTCCATAATAACATAAATTTAGATTTTCATTAATTGTTTTAACTCCTTTTGGAACAGTTGATTCTTTTAAAAAGGTGATTGGGCTACCAGAATCTATTAGGCACTCAGGATGTAACATTTAAATTATTTTTATCAAGAAAACTTACATCCAAATATCTTACATAATCGTCGGTCGCCTTGTTTTTCTTGTAAAGTGAGCACTCTTTAGCCAAATGTCCAAGTTTGCCACTAGCAAAGCATGCTCCTTCAGCTCGGTTTGGCTTGTGACAGTCTGCGGCCAGAAGTCCAAAGCTGTGACAATTGAAGCACTTGTTGACCTTCTGTTCCGGGGTTCCACTCGTTGACGTCAGCATATTTTTTATTTGGGGCTTGCCAAGTTGAGCCCTCGGCTGATCAATGTCTTGGAAAGCATCCAGAACTTCGGACGGCGCAGCAAAGCGTTGTAATTTAGCCTGATTTTTTAGCTGCATACCGGATATTCCATCAATCAAGTATTGTACCATTTCGTCGTTTCCCATTTTCAGCTCGTTTGCCGGGGTCATTTTATCAAAATAATACACTGCCAATTTTTCATCAGGTTTCCACTTTCGGCTTTCAAACCTGCGGCGAATTTCAAGGACGTTCTCTTTGGTGCCAAAGATGATCCTTAACTGCATTAAAATATTATCGATGTTACCTGAGAGAAGTGTTGGACGAGACAGCAGCCAAATGTTTGCTTTGCCCTTGAGGCGAGCACATAATAGTGTACGCATGACGTCATCAGACACTTTGAACACATCTCGAATATTTTTTACTAACACCAACCATTCATTGACGTTGTTTTCACCATTATATTCTGGTACAAACTCTTTCACAGCATTAAGGTTTAGTTCAGACTTGTGGTTACGCAGATCTATGTTTTCACACCGTAAATTCCACACCGTACGCTCCATGTCTTCGTAATTTTGTTGGAAAACACTGCTGTTAGGTGCATTGTTTACGCTTCCATTCACAGTGCTGACACTATCAATGTTTGGCTCAGCATTGGCAACTTCGATGTTATGTGGAGCGTTGCCACCAAGATCGCAGACCGGTACTTCATCGTTTTCCTCATTTGCTATGCCGCTGTTTTCGACATCATTGCCGCCAATTTCTGCCGAAATGGAAAAGCCGTTATGGCTGGCCGCCTCTTCGTCACCAGAGCTGTTGTTGTTGTTGGCTGGTGTTAAATCGATCAGCTCTTCGTTGGAGTCTAGCATGTCCAAATGGAGGTTTGGAGCACTTGCTGACGGTAATGCAGCATTGAGTTGAGCTAATAGAGCAGCTTTGGTGCCTCTAGTTGGCAAACCCAGTTTTTCGCACCAAATTTTTAGGTCGGATAGGCTTAGATTGCCAATGTTCACACACGATTCCATAATCAAGTTATTTAATAACAAATATTGATAACTTTGAATTGATAATATTTGAATAATTTTGTAGGTTTAATTCCGTGACCATTTCTGAATTTGTAGGAATGGCCTGACGCAAATAAAATGCAACCGTTCTTGTGCGCGTCACTTTCAGAATGCCGTCGCAGATCATTTTATTTCACCATCGTTCTCGTTTTTCTTATGCTCGTGTCAGAGCGAGAGTAAGAGCATCGAATGTTTCGCTCTCTGAGCGAAGCCTTCGATGTGATTACAGTTATATTTACTGTGGGACACTTAATGCTATATCACAGTAGAATCTTACATGCTAATTATTACTACAATAGGATTTCTCATATATATGAGGAGTATAGTAAAACTAGTAAATGCATAGTTTGTGATCGACTTATCATGTAAAAACTAATTCTAACGGTGCGCTTCCAGTATAAGCAGCGAGGGCTGCTTACAGAAAAAATGCGAGACCCAGTAGGACTTCGTCAACAGCTATTTTCACTTCGCCCCGTAACATTCTCCACCCCGTAATTCACGAACGTCCGTGCAGTGTGTTACCAACTTTAATGTCAAGCTTAGCTAGCTTGACGGCGGGGCGAGTAATAATTTCATTGGTGGTTCGCACCACGGCATTTCGGACCTGGCCATCCTTTGAACGGTGCACGTCTACGACCACTCCTCTTGTCCAACAGTTTCGCTTGGCACCGTCGTCCACTATTATGACGATGTCGTCGATGCTATATCACAGTAGAATCTTACATGCTTATTATTACTACAATAGGATTTCTCATATATATGAGAAGTATAGTAAAACTAGTAAATGCATAGTTTGGTCAAGATATCTTGAAAATCAAAATGTTTTTTCATACAACAACTCAATTTTCGACCGATCGTTCCGATGGCAACTATATGATATAGTTATCCGATCATATTGGATTTTGCATAAATATGAGAAGTATAGAAAAACGAATAAATTCCGAGTTTGGTCAATATATCTTGAAAAACAAAATGTTTTTTCATACAAGAACTTAATTTTCGACCCATCGTTTCTATAACAGCTTGATGAAATAGTGGTCCGATCTTAGTACGATTTTGCATATATATGAGGAGTAAATTAACCTAATAAATGCCGAGTTTGGTCAAGATATCTTAAAAAACCAAATGTTTTTGCATATAACAACTTAATTATCGACCGATCGTTCCTATGGGAGCTATATGATATAGTGATCCGATCTTAATAGGATTTCGCATATATATGAGGAGTATAGTAAAACTAATAAATGCCGAGTTCGGTCAAGATATCTTGAAAATCAAAATATTTTTTCATACAACAACTTCATTTTCGACCGATCGTTCCTATGGCAACTATATGATATAGTGATCCGATCATATAGGACTTTGCATATATATGAGAAGCCTAGGAAGACTTATAAGATATCTTGAAAAACCAAATGTTTTTTCATACAACTATCAAGTTATCGACCGATCGTTCCTATGGGAGCTATATAATATAGTGATCCGATCTTAATAGGATTTTGCATATATATGAGGAGTATAATAAAACTTATAAATGCCGAGATTGGTCAAGATATCTCGAAAAGCAAAATGTTTTTCGTACAAGTTAATTTTCGACCGATCGTTTCTATAACAGCTTTATGAAATAGTGGTCCGATCTTAGTACGATTTTGCATATATATGAGGAGTAAAGTAAACCTAATAAATGCCGAGTTTAGTCAAGATATCTTGAAAAACAAAATGTTTTTTCATACAACAACTTAATTTTCGACCGATCGTTCCTATGGCAACTATATGATATAGTGATCCGATCTTAATAGGATTTCGCATATATATGAGGAGTAAAGTAAACCTAAAAAATACCGAGTTTTGTCAAGATATCTTGAAAAGCAAAATGGTTTTCTTACAACAACTTAATTTTCGACCGATCGTTCCTATGGCAGCTATGTGATATAGTGTTCCGATCATATGGGATTTTGCATATATATGAGTAGTATGGTAAAACTAATTAATACCGTGTTTGGTCAAGATATCTTGAAAAACCAAATGTTTTTTCATACAATAACTTACTTTTCAACAGATCGTTCCTATGGCAGCTATATGATTTAGTGGTCCGATCTTAATACGATTTTGCCTATATATGAGGAGTATAGTAAAATTTATAAATGCCGAGTTTGGTCGAGATATCTTGAAAAACAAAATGTTTTTTCATACAACAACTTACTTTTCGACAGATCGTTCCTATGGCAGCTATATGATTTAGTGGTCCGATCTTAATAGGATTTTGCCTAACTATGAGGAGTATAGTAAAACTTATAAATGCCGAGTTTGTTCAAGATGTCTTGTGAAACAAAATGTTTTTCGATCGATCCTATGGCAGCTATGTGATATAGTGTTCCTTTCATATAGGATTTTGCATACATATGAGGAGTATAATAAAACTTATAAATGCCAAGTTTGGTTAAGATATCTTGACAAACCAAATGTTTTTTCATACTTATTTATCGACCGATCGTTCATATGGGAGCTATATGTTATAGTGTTCCGATCTTAATAGGATTTTGCATATATATGAGGAGTATTGTAAAACTTATAAATGTCGAGTTTGCTTAAGATATTTTGAAAAGCAAAATGTTTTTTCATACAACTTAATTTTCGACCGATCGTTCCTATGGCAACTATATGATATAGTAATCCGATTATATAGGATTTTGCATACATATGAGGTGTTGGCACCGAGACTCGTGCCGGGGCGCGTATTCGGCAGGGACTTCTAGCGTCGAAAGAAACAACTCGATTCAATTCGATTCGTACGAGGCGGTACGATATAATAAATTTCGAAAGCTGAAATCTTTATTATTCTTTCATTATTTAACAACCTATATTTTACATGATTAAGAGGCTTACATTCGTTCTCCGCACGCGCTTCTGTTCTCTTTCACTTCTGCTCAGCTGCAAGCACAAAAAAAATATGAACGTCGACAAAAATGCAGCTTGTGCAGCTGCGTGCGATCGACTTATCATGTAAAAACTAATTCTAACGGTGCGCTTCCAGTGTAAGCAGCGAGGGCTGCTTACAGAAAAAATGCGAGACCCAGTAGGACTTCGTCAACAGCTATTTTCACTTCGCCCCGTAACATTCCCCACCCCGTAATTCACGAACGTCCGTGCAGTGTGTTACCAACTTTAATGTCAAGCTTAGCTAGCTTGACGGCGGGGCGAGTAATAATTTCATCGGTGGTTCGCACCACGGCATTTCGGACCTGGCCATCCTTTGAACGGTGCACGTCTACGATTACTCCTCTTGTCCAACAGTTTCGCTTGGCACCGTCGTCCACTATTATGACGATGTCGTCGACTGATATTGGTTCGAGTGGCAGTTGAAACCACTTAGTACGTCTGGTGAGTGTAGGCAGATACTCGCGCAGCCATCTCTTCCAAAATTGGTCAGCCAATTGACTGGCGACTCGGAAGCCTGGGCGGCAGAATTTCCGACAGTATTGACTTTGTAGAGCGCACCATTCGTTCCCACGATCCCCCCATGTGGGGTGATCCTGGCGGCATAAAGGTAAACTCGAGTTCTGGGTACTGTCGCTCGATCAGAGCCGGCGATATTCGTTCAATTTCATCTTTTAATACTCTGCGCCTCTGAAATTTCTGCCATTGTCCGACAGAATGGGCGGGGGCAGCCGCGTCTGGCCACAACGACTTCAGAACGCATAAGTATGAGTCAGTTGAGAGCGACATAGATATCTAGGTGAACGGCGCGCACCGTGAGGCATGTAAATAGCACGCCCCAGCACTTCTCGCGACGCCGTCCAACGACAATGTCGTAGAGGCCGAAGTAATCCAATCCAGTATATGTGGATATAGGGCTGTGGAGTATAGGGCGATAATCGTTCGATTGGCAGGTCGCCCATCCCTGGCGGCTTTGGGCTGGTGCGTCGTATGCGGTACGCTGGGCAGGTATTGGGTAACTTCTCTTACCAAAGCTCGTAAGCCGCAAACCCAGTACCGCTGCCGCAGTTCATTTACGACGATTTCGTTGTGTAGGTGATGATATCTGCGGTGATAAAACTGAACCAGCAGATACATCAATTGATGTCGTCTTGGCAGAATTATATATTGTCTATCCGTCCTTTAATACGTAGAATGCCCGAGTCATCCACAGCACTTAAACAGCAAGCTTTTGCGATCGGTTAAGCGGCGCCCCGACCTTAAGCAGGTGATCTCACTATAAAACTCCTCTTCTTCACAAATCCGGATAAAAATCACATTCATTTCATTGCTTCTTTTAAGGAGCAGCGTCTTCTGCACATCCAGTCCTCCGTCTAATCTGACCTTCTTAGTAATATTCCGTAGGAAATCCAGTACGCATAGCTGTACGGCTCTCAATTTTTCTAGCTTGCTGAAACGCTGCAGATCCGGCAGAATACATCTCCAGGACGACGTGTGATTGGGTTGTTCTTCAGCATTTTACATGTTTAATGCAGGGCCTTTTTCTGATTGTGGCCACTGCGATTCTTCTAGATACAAAAATGGTGGTCCATTGAACCACCTGGTTGAGCCATGAATTTCAGGCGTTTTAGTCCATTTCGTACCATCGTCTGCAACGTTTTGAGCCGATGGTACCCATCGCCAGTAGTCCACATCTGATTCTTCTAAAATCTCTCATATCCGAAGCGCTACGAATTGCTGGAACTTTCGAGCATCGGAACGGATCCAGTAGAGCACATCCTTTGAATCTGTCCAGAATGTTCGTCTATGTATGCGTACCGACATGTCCTTTTGGATACATTTGGCCAGTCTCAGACCTAAGACCGCGGCCATTTGTTCCATTCGAGGTATGGACACGGACTTTAGGGGTGCTACTCTCGTTTTCGAGGCGACCAAACTGCAATGTACTTGGCCATCAAGTTCAGCCCGCAAAAATACAACTGCGGCGTAAGCATTCATACTGGCGTCAACGAATGTATGCATCTGCACAGCCTGGGCCCGGCTCACCCACTTCATGCACCGTGGAATGCGGACGGCATTCAAATTTGAAACTAGATCAAGCCAGTGATGCCAATCGGCTTCGTCTTCGTTGGTGAGGTCGTCATCCCATCCGATATTGGATCGCCATATGTTCTGAAGGATGATCTTAGCGCGTATATTATAGAATCCTAGCAGCCCGAGCGAGTCGAAAATAGACATGATCACACTCAGAACACGTCTTTTAGTTAGGCGCTCCTTAGATGCCTTCGCAAGGAAGTTCAGCGTCACCACAAACGTCAACAGATCTTGTCCTGGTAGCCACCACAGGCCTAAGACCTTCTCTTGCGCTTCATCCTGAGCGCTGATACGCTTGTCCAACTCCTCACAGTCGTCTCTAGCGCCTGTATAACTTGCTTCGAATTTGATGTCCAGCGGTGCATCTCGAAGCCGCCACTAGCATGAATCCTTTTTACAGTCTCAGCTAACTGTATCATTTCAGCTCCAGTATGCACCGACTGCAGCCAGTCGTCGACAAATGTGTTTTCGCAAATCGCCTTTACGGCATCCGGATGCTCCGCTACAAACCGCTCGGCATTGAGATTCTTGACGTAATTTGCTAGAGCTGGCGAGCAGGATGCTCCAAACGTCATGACTTGCATAACGTATGTTTCGGGGAAGCGTGACGAATCTCCATCACGCCAGAGAACCTTCTGTGCCGGTTGGTCTTCTAAGCGCACCTTGACTTGATGAAACATTTCCCTTATGTCGCCGGATACTGCGATAGGACGCTCTCGGTAGCGTATTAGCACCCCCATCAAAGATGCTAGTGTATCTGGACCTTTCAACAAACAATCGTTTGGCGACATGCCACTAACTTTGGCAGCCGCATCCCAAACCAGACGCGTCATTTTCTTGTTCGGATTGGTGACTGTAAAGATAGGAAGAAATCACGATGTAGTGTTAGCTACTAGCTCACTATCCTTCAACCGGCGGAAATATCCCTTCTGTTTGTAATCGTGCATCGTGTTCATCATGAACTCTTTCAGTGGTGGGTCTTTTGACATCTTTGCCTCTAAACATTTCAGGCGCTTAGCAGCCATCTGATAAGAGTCCGGCAGGTGCATGCGATCGAACCTCCATAACAGGCCGGTCTGCCAGTGCTTTTCGTCTTCCAGATAGGTTGTTGTTGCCTCCACAATCTGCATCGAGCGTTCGTCCTCTTTGGATCTCAGCGGATGTGAGGAAACGCTCACGCCTAGTGACTCAATTGAAAAATAGTTCTTCAGAGCTTCATCCATCCCCCGCGCCGCACTGCACTGGCAAATATGTAGCAGCCGAGGCGTGGTGCTGTCTCCCACAATGGGGCGGCCATATACGGCCCATCCTAGTCTGCTTCGCGCTGCTATGACGTCGTCGTTTTCACCTTCTCGTATCTCCAAGGGTGCAGTTATTTTGATATTGGAGCCTTGACGTTGTTATACGGCAGAATAGGAAGCGTAGATAAGTGCTTCCGAGACTTGAGCAACTGTGGCCCAATACTTTGCTCTGGTAAGTCCAAGATCGCTATTGTTCGCACGTTTTTTAAGGCATACTGTATTGCGTTTTGTTCTGGAGCTGAAATGCTTACAGCCACGGACATCGACTCAGGTTCATTCTTGGTTATGCCCCCTGTCCATTTAAGACACAGCTGGGTCGCAGGACCATCTAATTCCAGCTCGTCTGCAAGCGCTCTTTCTATTAACGTACACTCAGCTCCTTCATCCACTAATGCGTATGCGCGCACGATTTTTGATTTACTATAGAGCACGCTCTAACATATCGAAACAGTGTCTTACTTGCGGAGCTGCCGTGAAACATAACGGCAGACTCACTTGCCTTAATCCGGTGGTTGCTACCTTGGCCCATGTGCTCGACTTTACTACCACTCATGGTAGGCAGATGCAGCAGCACATGGTGCGTTGACTCGCAACCATCTACATGACACTTCTTCTTTGATTTACACTGTTGTGCACGATGACGTAGAAAGCAGCAAAAACAGAGCCTCTTTTCCTTAACAAGCTCCCAGCGCTGATTTGTACCCATGGATCTGAAGTCATCGCAATCTGATAGACGGTGGTTACCGACGCACATGAAACCCTCTCCTGTTCCTGTTGTGAACGTTGTTGCTGAGAACCCTCAGGGTTATCTACCGTGTTGTGCACAAAAATACTAGTGGTTTTCGTGGAGCTCTTCTTTTCGTTCTCGTAGGGCGTGGCGCACATTGCCACTTTGAACAGCCAGTTATCAAAGGTGGCCAAACTGCTACCTTCATTCGACATTCGATGCCGGCCCCAATCCAATTTCATATTGCTGGGTATCTTAGCAACAAGCTCGTTTAGCAGCGCGGGATCGTAAAGATATTCCTGCATACCAATGGCCGCTATCGTTGCGCAGTTGTTTTGGACAGCTAGGGCCAGTCGGATAACGGTATTCAAGCTGTCCGACTTTATTGCTGGTTCCTCTCGGAGCTTTTGCTGCAGAGAAGCATGTACTATTTCAGAGCGGCCATACAAAATTTGCAATGTGCCTATAGCATACGGCACTGTGGCTGGGATCATAAGTTTTCCACGCACCGCATCCAGGGCTTGCCCTCTGAGGCACTTCTGAAGCCTGATGAGATTTTCCTCGTTGCTGAATCCACATCTCTCTGTTGATTGCTCATAATTGCTGATAAAGATCAACCATTCCTCTGGTTTGCCTGTAAAAATTGGTAAATATTTGCTGATGACATGACGCGCGCTGATTTGCGCAGGTGTCAGCGATCCATTCCACGGCGTCGCATTATTACAATACACATTGTCAAATTGCTGCCGTGGCACGTGCTCGATCGATCTATTGAGCGCTCCCAGGCCCATGTACGCGGCAGTACTGGGCTCCGTAGCCTGGTAAAACACCGCCGTATTTGCATGATATGGCAAACAGGGGTGTACACTCCAATTAGCCGCAACCTGTTTCTGCTTGTAGATCACGTTCTGGTATCCCAAAGGGTCGAAAAGAGCTCTCACTTTCTCAGTTCTTTGCTGCATTGGTGTTGAACTTTTCTTTGGACCAGTAGCAGCGGACGACGTAGACGGACAGCCGCTATAAGTTTCTATGATTGCTGCCCCGCTACCTTTTTCTACACCAGCGACTTTATCTTGTACTCCAGCAGGAACAGGCGATCCGTTAGCCTGTCCCGTTGACCATGCCGTAACAAGCGTTGCAGTTCCACCGGGTTGAATACTACTTGTTGTCCTTCTCGCAGTTGCATCTTGTTCATCACCGTCAGCCATCTCGCCACACCAATACTATAAAATCCGCTTTGAGGTTATGGCTGCTAAGTGTGAGTCTAGCTCTTGTACCACGTGTCTCTCTATAGGCAGCTAAGGTAGCGACTTTGCACGTCGCTTGCTTCGCAGAAATCTCCGCCGTAGCAGAGAATCCCTCGGACACTCTCTGCTGCAGAGAATATTTCAGAATGTTGGCACCGAGACTCGTGCCGGGGCGCGTATTCGGCAGGGACTTCTAGCGTCGAAAGAAACAACTCGATTCAATTCGATTCGTACGAGGCGGTACGATATAATATAATTCGAAAGCTGAAATCTTTATTATTCTTTCATTATTTAACAACCTATATTTTACATGATTAACAGGCTTACATTCGTGCTCCGCACGCGCTTCTGTTCTCTTTCACTTCTGCTCAGCTGCAAGCACAAAACAAATATGAACGTCGACAAAAATGCAGCTTGTGCAGCTGCGTGCGATCGACTTATCATGTAAAAACTAATTCTAACGGTGCGCTTCAGGTGTAAGCAGCGAGGGCTGCTTACAGAAAAAATGCGAGACCCAGTAGGACTTAGCCAACAGCTATTTTCACTTTGCCCCGTAGCATGAGGAGTATAATAAAACTTATAAATGCCGAGTTTGTTTAAAATATCTTGAAAAACCAAATGTTTTTCTATACAAAAACTTAAGTATCGACCGTTCGTTTCTATGGGAGCTATATGATATAGTGATCCGATCTTAATAGGATTTTGCAAATATATGAGTAGTATGGTAAAACTAATTAATATCGTGTTTGGTCAAGATATCTTGAAAAACCAAATGTTTTTTCATACAACAACTTAATTTTCGACCGATCGTTCCTATGGCAACTATATGATATAGTGTTCCGATCTTATATGATTTTGCATACATATGAGGAGTATAGTAAAACTAATAAATGCCAAGTTTGGTCAAGATATCTTGATAAGCAAAATGTTTTTTATACAACCTTATTTCCGACCGATCGTTCGTATGACGTATGATATAATGGTCCGATCTTAATAGGATTTTGCACATATATGAGGAGTATAGTAAAAGTAATAAACACCGAGTTTAGTTAAGATATTTTGAAAAACAAAATGTTTTTTCATACAACTTAATTTTCGACCGATCATTCCTATGGCAACTATATGATATAGTGATCCGATCTTAATAGGATTTCGCATATATATGAGAAGTATGGTAAAACTAATAAATGCCGAGTTGGTCAAGATATCTTGAAAAAACAAAATGTTTTTTCAGACAACTTAATTTTCGACCGATCGTTCCAATGACAGGATAGGATAATAGGATTTCTCATATATATGAGGAGTATAGTAAAACTAATAAATGCCGAGTTTGCTTAAGATATCTTGAAAAACAAAATGTTTTTTCATACAACAACTTAATTTTCGACCGATCGTTCCTATGGCAACTATATGATATAGTGATCCGATCTTAATAGGATTTTGCATATATATGAGGAGTATTGTAAAACTAATAAATGCCGAGTTTGCTTAAGATATTTTGAAAAACAAAATGTTTTTTCATACAACTTAATTTTCGACCGATCGTTCCTATGGCAACTATATGATATAGTGATCCGATCTTAATAGGATTTCGCATATATATGAGAAGTATAGTAAAACTAATAAATGCCGAGTTGGTCAAGATTTCTTGAAAAAACAAAATGTTTTTTCAGACAACTTAATTTTCGACCGATCGTTCCAATGACAGGATAGGATAATAGGATTTTTCATATATATGAGGAGTATAGTAAAACTAAAAAATACCGAGTTTGGTCAAGATATCTTGAAAAGCAAAATGTTTTTCGTACAACAACTAAATTTTCGACCGATCGTTCCCATGGCAGCTATGTGATATAGTATTCCGATCATATAGGATTTTGCATATATATGAGGAGTATAGAAAAACGAATAAATGCCGACTTTGGTCAAGGTATCTTGAAAAACCAAATGTTTTTTCATTCAAGAACTTAATTTTCGACCCATCGTTTCTATGACAGCTTTATGAAATAGTGGTCCGCTCTTAGCAGGATTTTGCATATACATGAGGACTACAGTAAAACTAATAATTACCAAGTTTGGTCAAAATATCTTGTAAAACAAAATGTTTTTCATACAAATTAATTTTCGACCGATCGTTCCTATGTCAGCTATATGATATAGTGGTCCGATCTTAATAGGATTTCTCATATATATGAGGAGTATAGTAAAAGTAATAAATACCGAGTTTGCTTAAGATATTTTGAAAAACAAAATGTTTTTTCATACAACTTAATTTTCGACCGATCGTTCCTATGGCAACTATATGATATAGTGATCCGATCTTAATAGGATTTTGCATATATATGAGGAGTATTGTAAAACTAATAAATTCCGAGTTTGCTTAAGATATTTTGAAAAACAAAATGTTTTTTCATACAACTTAATTTTCGACCGATCGGTCCTATGGCAGCTATATGATATAGGATTTTGCATATATACGAGAAGTATAGTAAAACTAATAAATGCCGAGTTGGTCAAGATATCTTGAAAAAAGAAAATGTTTTTTCATTCAAGAACTTAATTTTCGACCCATCGTCGATGAGATTTTCCTCGTTGCTGAATCCACATCTCTCTGTTGATTGCTCATAATTGCTGATAAAGATCAACCATTCCTCTGGTTTGCCTGTAAAAATTGGTAAATATTTGCTGATGACATGACGCGCGCTGATTTGCGCAGGTGTCAGCGATCCATTCCACGGCGTCGCATTATTACAATGCACATTGTCAAATTGCTGCCGTGGCACGTGCTCGATCGATCTATTGAGCGCTCCCAGACCTGTGTGGCCCATGTACGCGGCAGTACTGGGCTCCGTAGCCTGGTAAAACACCGCCGTATTTGCATGATATGGCAAACAGGGGTGTACACTCCAATTAGCCGCAACCTGTTTCTGCTTGTAGATCACGTTCTGGTATCCCAAAGGGTCGGAAAGAGCTCTCACTTTCTCAGTTCTTTGCTGCATTGGTGTTGAACTTTTCTTTGGACCAGTAGCAGCGGACGACGTAGACGGACAGCCGCTATAAGTTTCTATGATTGCTGCCCCGCTACCTTTTTCTACACCAGCGACTTTATCTTGTACTCCAGCAGGAACAGGCGATCCGTTAGCCTGTCCCGTTGACCATGCCGTAACAAGCGTTGCAGTTCCACCGGGTTGAATACTACTTGTTGTCCTTCTCGCAGTTGCATCTTGTTCATCACCGTCAGCCATCTCGCCACACCAATACTATAAAATCCGCTTTGAGGTTATGGCTGCTAAGTGTGAGTCTAGCTCTTGTACCACGTGTCTCTCTATAGGCAGCTAAGGTAGCGACTTTGCACGTCGCTTGCTTCGCAGAAATCTCCGCCGTAGCAGAGAATCCCTCGGACACTCTCTGCTGCAGAGAATATTTCAGAATGTTGGCACCGAGACTCGTGCCGGGGCGCGTATTCGGCAGGGACTTTTAGCGTCGAAAGAAACAACTCGATTCAATTCGATTCGTACGAGGCGGTACGATATAATATAATTCGAAAGCTGAAATCTTTATTATTCTTTCATTATTTAACAACCTATATTTTACATGATTAAGAGGCTTACATTCGTGCTCCGCACGCGCTTCTGTTCTCTTTCACTTCTGCTCAGCTGCAAGCACAAAACAAATATGAACGTCGACAAAAATGCAGCTTGTGCAGCTGCGTACGATCGACTTATCATGTAAAAACTAATTCTAACGGTGCGCTTCCAGTGTAAGCAGCGAGGGCTGCTTACAGAAAAAATGCGAGACCCAGTAGGACTTAGTCAACAGCTATTTTCACTTCGCCCCGTAGCATGAGGAGTATAATAAAACTTATAAATGCCGAGTTTGGTTAAAATATCTTGAAAAACCAAATTTTTTTTTATACAAGAACTTAATTATCGACCGTTCGTTCCTATGGGAGCTATATGATATAGTGATCAGATCTTAATAGGATTTTGCAAATATATGAGTAGTATGGTAAAACTAATTAATATCGTGTTTGGTCAAGATATCTTGAAAAACCAAATGTTTTTTCATACAACAACTTAATTTTCGACCGATCGTTCCTATGGCAACTATATGATATAGTGTTCCGATCTTATATGATTTTGCATACATATGAGGAGTATAGTAAAACTAATAAATGCCAAGTTTGGTCAAGATATCTTGATAAGCAAAATGTTTTTATACAACCTTATTTCCGACCGATCGTTCGTATGACGTATGATATAATGGTCCGATCTTAATAGGATTTTGCACATATATGAGGAGTATAGTAAAAGTAATAAACACCGAGTTTAGTTAAGATATTTTGAAAAACAAAATGTTTTTTCATACAACTTAATTTTCGACCGATCATTCCTATGGCAACTATATGATATAGTGATCCGATCTTAATAGGATTTCGCATATATATGAGAAGTATAGTAAAACTAATAAATGCCGAGTTGGTCAAGATATCTTGAAAAAAGAAAATGTTTTTTCAGACAACTTAATTTTCGACCGATCGTTCCAATGACAGGATAGGATAATAGGATTTCTCATATATATGAGGAGTATAGTAAAACTAATAAATACCGAGTTTGCTTAAGATATCTTGAAAAACAAAATGTTTTCTCATACAACAACTTAATTTTCGACCGATCGATCCTATGGCAACTATATGATATAGTGATCCGATCTTAATAGGATTTTGCATATATATGAGGAGTATTGTAAAACTAATAAATGTCGAGTTTGCTTAAGATATTTTGAAAAACAAAATGTTTTTTCATACAACTTAATTTTCGACCGATCGTTCCTATGGCAGCTATATGATATAGTGATCCGATCTTAATAGGATTTTGCATATATATGAGGAGTATTGTAAAACTAATAAATGCCGAGTTTGCTTAAGATATTTTGAAAAACAAAATGTTTTTTCATACAACTTAATTTTCGACCGATCGATCCTATGGCAACTATATGATATAGTGATCCGATCTTAATAGGATTTTTCATATATATGAGGAGTATAGTAAAACTAAAAAATACCGAGTTTGGTCAAGATATCTTGAAAAGCAAAATGTTTTTCGTACAACAACTAAATTTTCGACCGATCGTTCCCATGGCAGCTATGTGATACAGTATTCCGATCATATAGGATTTTGCATATATATGAGGAGTATAGAAAAACGAATAAATGCCGACTTTGGTCAAGGTATCTTGAAAAACCAAATGTTTTTTCATTCAAGAACTTAATTTTCGACCCATCGTTTCTATGACAGCTTTATGAAATAGTGGTCCGCTCTTAGCAGGATTTTGCATATACATGAGGACTACAGTAAAACTAATAATTACCATGTTTGGTCAAAATATCTTGTAAAACAAAATGTTTTTCATACAAATTAATTTTCGACCGATCGTTCCTATGTCAGCTATATGATATAGTGGTCCGATCTTAATAGGATTTCTCATATATATGAGGAGTATAGTAAAAGTAATAAATACCGAGTTTGCTTAAGATATTTTGAAAAACAAAATGTTTTTTCATACAACTTAATTTTCGACCGATCGTTCCTATGGCAACTATATGATATAGTGATCCGATCTTAATAGGATTTTGCATATATATGAGGAGTATTGTAAAACTAATAAATTCCGAGTTTGCTTAAGATATTTTGAAAAACAAAATGTTTTTCATACAACTTAATTTTCGACCGATCGTTCCTATGGCAGCTATATGATATAGTGGTCCGATCTTAATAGGATTTTGCATATATACGAGAAGTATAGTAAAACTAATAAATGCCGAGTTCGTCAAGATATCTTGAAAAAACAAAATGTTTTTTCATTCAAGAACTTAATTTTCGACCCATCGTCGATGAGATTTTCCTCGTTGCTGAATCCACATCTCTCTGTTGATTGCTCATAATTGCTGATAAAGATCAACCATTCCTCTGGTTTGCCTGTAAAAATTGGTAAATATTTGCTGATGACATGACGCGCGCTGATTTGCGCAGGTGTCAGTCCATTCCACGGCGTCGCATTATTACAATGCACATTGTCAAATTGCTGCCGTGGCACGTGCTCGATCGATCTATTGAGCGCTCCCAGACCTGTGTGGCCCATGTACGCGGCAGTACTGGGCTCCGTAGCCTGGTAAAACACCGCCATATTTGCATGATATGGCAAACAGGGGTGTACACTCCAATTAGCCGCAACCTGTTTCTGCTTGTAGATCACGTTCTGGTATCCCAAAGGGTCGAAAAGAGCTCTCACTTTCTCAGTTCTTTGCTGCATTGGTGTTGAACTTTTCTTTGGACCAGTAGCAGCGGACGACGTAGACGGACAGCCGCTATAAGTTTCTATGATTGCTGCCCCGCTACCTTTTTCTACACCAGCGACTTTATCTTGTACTCCAGCAGGAACAGGCGATCCGTTAGCCTGTCCCGTTGACCATGCCGTAACAAGCGTTGCAGTTCCACCGGGTTGAATACTACTTGTTGTCCTTCTCGCAGTTGCATCTTGTTCATCACCGTCAGCCATCTCGCCACACCAATACTATAAAATCCGCTTTGAGGTTATGGCTGCTAAGTGTGAGTCTAGCTCTTGTACCACGTGTCTCTCTATAGGCAGCTAAGGTAGCGACTTTGCACGTCGCTTGTTTCGCAGAAATCTCCGCCGTAGCAGAGAATCCCTCGGACACTCTCTGCTGCAGAGAATATTTCAGAATGTTGGCACCGAGACTCGTGCCGGGGCGCGTATTCGGCAGGGACTTCTAGCGTCGAAAGAAACAACTCGATTCAATTCGATTCGTACGAGACGGTACGATATAATATAATTCGAAAGCTGAAATCTTTATTATTCTTTCATTATTTAACAACCTATATTTTACATGATTAAGAGGCTTACATTCGTGCTCCGCACGCGCTTCTGTTCTCTTTCACTTCTGCTCAGCTGCAAGCACAAAACAAATATGAACGTCGACAAAAATGCAGCTTGTGCAGCTGCGTGCGATCGACTTATCATGTAAAAACTAATTCTAACGGTGCGCTTCCAGTGTAAGCAGCGAGGGCTGCTTACAGAAAAAATGCGAGACCCAGTAGGACTTCGTCAACAGCTATTTTCACTTCGCCCCGTAACATTCCCCACCCCGTAATTCACGAACGTCCGTGCAGTGTGTTACCAACTTTAATGTCAAGCTTAGCTAGCTTGACGGCGGGGCGAGTAATAATATCATCGGTGGTTCGCACCACGGCATTTCGGACCTGGCCATCCTTTGAACGGTGCACGTCTACGACCACTCCTCTTGTCCAACAGTTTCGCTTGGCACCGTCGTCCACTATTATGACGATGTCGTCGACTGATATTGGTTCGAGTGGCAGTTGAAACCACTTAGTACGTCTGGTGAGTGTAGGCAGATACTCGCGCAGCCATCTCTTCCAAAATTGGTCAGCCAATTGACTGGCGACTCGGAAGCCTGGGCGGCAGAATTTCCGACAGTATTGACTTTGTAGAGCGCACCATTCGTTCCCACGATCCCCCCATGTGGGGTGATCCTGGCGGCATAAAGGTAAACTCGAGTTCTGGGTACTGTCGCTCGATCAGAGCCGGCGATATTCGTTCAATTTCATCTTTTAATACTCTGCGCCTCTGAAATTTCTGCCATTGTCCGACAGAATGGGCGGGGGCAGCCGCGTCTGGCCACAACGACTTCAGAACGCATAAGTATGAGTCAGTTGAGAGCGACATAGATATCTAGGTGAACGGCGCGCACCGTGAGGCATGTAAATAGCACGTCCCAGCACTTCTCGCGACGCCGTCCAACGACAATGTCGTAGAGGCCGAAGTAATCCAATCCAGTATATGTGGATATAGGGCTGTGGAGTATAGGGCGATAATCGTTCGATTGGCAGGTCGCCCATCCCTGGCGGCTTTGGGCTGGTGCGTCGTATGCGGGACGCTGGGCAGGTATTGGGTAACTTCTCTTACCAAAGCTCGTAAGCCACAAACCCAGTACCGCTGCCGCAGTTCATTTACGACGATTTCGTTGTGTAGGTGATGATATCTGCGGTGATAAAACTGAACCAGCAGATACATCAATTGATGTCGTCTTGGCAGAATTATATATTGTCTATCCGTCCTTTAATACGTAGAATGCCCGAGTCATCCACAGCACTTAAACAGCAAGCTTTTGCGATCGGTTAAGCGGCGCCCCGACCTTAAACAGGTGATCTCACTATAAAACTCCTCTTCTTCACAAATCCGGATAAAAATCACATTCATTTCATTGCTTCTTTTAAGGAGCAACGTCTTCTGCACATCCAGTCCTCCGTCTAATCTGACCTTCTTAGTAATATTCCGTAGGAAATCCAGTACGCATAGCTGTACGGCTCTCAATTTTTCTAGCTTGCTGAAACGCTGCAGATCCGGCAGAATACATCTCCAGGACGACGTGTGATTGGGTTGTTCTTCAGCATTTTACATGTTTAATGCAGGGCCTTTTTCCGATTGTGGCCACTGCGATTCTTCTAGATACAAAAATGGTGGTCCATTGAACCACCTGGTTGAGCCATGAATTTCAGGCGTTTTAGTCCATTTCGTACCATCGTCTGCAACGTTTTGAGCCGATGGTACCCATCGCCAGTAGTCCACATCTGATTCTTCTAAAATCTCTCATATCCGAAGCGCTACGAATTGCTGGAACTTTCGAGCATCGGAACGGATCCAGTAGAGCACATCCTTTGAATCTGTCCAGAATGTTCGTCTATGTATGCGTACCGACATGTCCTTTTGGATACATTTGGCCAGTCTCAGACCTAAGACCGCGGCCATTTGTTCCATTCGAGGTATGGACACGGACTTTAGGGGTGCTACTCTCGTTTTCGAGGCGACCAAACTGCAATGTACTTGGCCATCAAGTTCAGCCCGCAAAAATACAACTGCGGCGTAAGCATTCATACTGGCGTCAACGAATGTATGCATCTGCACAGCCTGGGCCCGGCTCACCCACTTCATGCACCGTGGAATGCGGACGGCATTCAAATTTGAAACTAGATCAAGCCAGTGATGCCAATCGGCTTCGTCTTCGTTGGTGAGGTCGTCATCCCATCCGATATTGGATCGCCATATGTTCTGAAGGATGATCTTAGCGCGTATATTATAGAATCCTAGCAGCCCGAGCGAGTCGAAAATAGACATGATCACACTCAGAACACATCTTTTAGTTAGGCGCTCCTTAGATGCCTTCGCAAGGAAGTTCAGCGTCACCACAAACGTCAACAGATCTTGTCCTGGTAGCCACCACAGGCCTAAGACCTTCTCTTGCGCTTCATCCTGAGCGCTGATACGCTTGTCCAACTCCTCACAGTCGTCTCTAGCGCCTGTATAACTTGCTTCGAATTTGATGTCCAGCGGCGCATCTCGAAGCCGCCACTAGCATGAATCCTTTTTACAGTCTCAGCTAACTGTATCATTTCAGCTCCAGTATCCACCGACTGCAGCCAGTCGTCGACAAATGTGTTTTCGCAAATCGCCTTTACGGCATCCGGATGCTCCGCTACAAACCGCTCGGCATTGAGATTCTTGACGTAATTTGCTAGAGCTGGCGAGCAGGATGCTCCAAACGTCATGACTTGCATAACGTATGTTTCGGGGAAGCGTGACGAATCTCCATCACGCCAGAGAACCTTCTGTGCCGGTTGGTCTTCTAGGCGCACCTTGACTTGATGAAACATTTCCCTTATGTCGCCGGATACTGCGATAGGACGGTCTCGGTAGCGTATTAACACCCCCATCAAAGATGCTAGTGTATCTGGACCTTTCAACAAACAATCGTTTGGCGACATGCCACTAACTTTGGCAGCCGCATCCCAAACCAGACGCGTCATTTTCTTGTTCGGATTGGTGACTGTAAAGATAGGAAGAAATCACGATGTAGTGTTAGCTACTAGCTCACTATCCTTCAACCGGCGGAAATATCCCTTCTGTTTGTAATCGTGCATCGTGTTCATCATGAACTCTTTCAGTGGTGGGTCTTTTGACATCTTTGCCTCTAAACATTTCAGGCGCTTAGCAGCCATCTGATAAGAGTCTGGCAGGTGCATGCGATCGAACCTCCATAACAGGCCGGTCTGCCAGTGCTTTTCGTCTTCCAGATAGGTTGTTGTTGCCTCCACAATCTGCATCGAGCGTTCGTCCTCTTTGGATCTCAGCGGATGTGAGGAAACGCTCACGCCTAGTGACTCAATTGAAAAATAGTTCTTCAGAGCTTCATCCATCCCCCGCGCCGCACTGCACTGGCAAATATGTAGCAGCCGAGGCGTGGTGCTGTCTCCCACAATGGGGCGGCCATATACGGCCCATCCTAGTCTGCTTCGCGCTGCTATGACGTCGTCGTTTTCACCTTCTCGTATCTCCAAGGGTGCAGTTATTTTGATATTGTCTAAACCAATGATAAGCTGAGCCTTGACGTTGTTATATGGCAGAATAGGAAGCGTAGATAAGTGCTTCCGAGACTTGAGCAACTGTGGCCCGATACTTTGCTCTGGTAAGTCCAAGATCGCTATTGTTCGCACGTTTTTTAAAGCATACTGTATTGCGTTTTGTTCTGGAGCTGAAATGCTCACAGCCACGGACATCGACTCAGGTTCATTCTTGGTTATGCCCCCTGTCCATTTAAGACACAGCTGGGTCGCAGGACCATCTAATTCCAGCTCGTCTGCAAGCGCTCTTTCTATTAACGTACACTCAGCTCCTTCATCCACTAATGCGTATGCGCGCACGATTTTTGATTTACTATAGAGCACGCTCTAACATATCGAAACAGTGTCTTACTTGCGGAGCTGCCGTGAAACATAACGGCAGACTCACTTGCCTTAATCCGGTGGTTGCTACCTTGGCCCATGTGCACGACTTTACTACCACTCATGGTAGGCAGATGCAGCAGCACATGGTGCGTTGACTCGCAACCATCTACATGACACTTCTTCTTTGATTTACACTGTTGTGCACGATGACGTAGAAAGCAGCAAAAACAGAGCCTCTTTTCCTTAACAAGCTCCCAGCGCTGATTTGTACCCATGGATCTGAAGTCATCGCAATCTGATAGACGGTGGTTACCGACGCACATGAAACCCTCTCCTGTTCCTGTTGTGAACGTTGTTGCTGAGAACCCTCAGGGTTATCTACCGTGTTGTGCACAAAAATACTAGTGGTTTTCGTGGAGCTCTTCTTTTCGTTCTCGTAGGGCGTGGCGCACATTGCCACTTTGAACAGCCAGTTATCAAAGGTGGCCAAACTGCTACCTTCATTCGACATTCGATGCCGGCCCCAATCCAATTTCATATTGCTGGGTATCTTAGCAACAAGCTCGTTTAGCAGCGCGGGATCGTAAAGATATTCCTGCATACCAATGGCCGCTATCGTTGCGCAGTAGTTTTGGACAGCTAGGGCCAGTCGGATAACGGTATTCAAGTTGTCCGACTTTATTGCTGGTTCCTCTCGGAGCTTTTGCTGCAGAGAAGCATGTACTATTTCAGAGCGGCCATACAAAATTTGCAATGTGCCTATAGCATACGGCACTGTGGCTGGGATCATAAGTTTTCCACGCACCGCATCCAGGGCTTGCCCTCTGAGGCACTTCTGAAGCCTGATGAGATTTTCCTCGTTGCTGAATCCACATCTCTCTGTTGATTGCTCATAATTGCTGATAAAGATCAACCATTCCTCTGGTTTGCCTGTAAAAATTAGTAAATATTTGCTGATGACATGACGCGCGCTGATTTGCGCAGGTGTCAGCGATCCATTCCACGGCGTCGCATTATTACAATACACATTGTCAAATTGCTGCCGTGGCACGTGCTCGATCGATCTATTGAGCGCTCCCAGGCCCATGTACGCGGCAGTACTGGGCTCCGTAGCCTGGTAAAACACCGCCGTATTTGCATGATATGGCAAACAGGGGTGTACACTCCAATTAGACGCAACCTGTTTCTGCTTGTAGATCACGTTCTGGTATCCCAAAGGGTCGAAAAGAGCTCTCACTTTCTCAGTTCTTTGCTGCATTGGGGTTGAACTTTTCTTTGGACCAGTAGCAGCGGACGACGTAGACGGACAGCCGCTATAAGTTTCTATGATTGCTGCCCCGCTACCTTTTTCTACACCAGCGACTTTATCTTGTACTCCAGCAGGAACAGGCGATCCGTTAGCCTATCCCGTTGACCATGCCGTAACAAGCGTTGCAGTTCCACCGGGTTGAATACTACTTGTTGTCCTTCTCGCAGTTGCATCTTGTTCATCACCGTCAGCCATCTCGCCACACCAATACTATAAAATCCGCTTTGAGGTTACGGCTGCTAAGTGTGAGTCTAGCTCTTGTACCACGTGTCTCTCTATAGGCAGCTAAGGTAGCGACTTTGCACGTCGCTTGCTTCGCAGAAATCTCCGCCGTAGCAGAGAATCCCTCGGACACTCTCTGCTGCAGAGAATATTTCAGAATGTTGGCACCGAGACTCATGCCGGGGCGCGTATTCGGCAGGGACTTCTAGCGTCGAAAGAAACAACTCGATTCAATTCGATTCGTACGAGGCGGTACGATATAATATAATTCGAAAGCTGAAATCTTTATTATTCTTTCATTATTTAACAACCTATATTTTACATGATTAAGAGGCTTACATTCGTGCTCCGCACGCGCTTCTGTTCTCTTTCACTTCTGCTCAGCTGCAAGCACAAAACAAATATGAACGTCGACAAAAATGCAGCTTGTGCAGCTGCGTGCGATCGACTTATCATGTAAAAACTAATTCTAACGGTGCGCTTCAGGTGTAAGCAGCGAGGGCTGCTTACAGAAAAAATGCGAGACCCAGTAGGACTTAGTCAACAGCTATTTTCACTTCGCCCCGTAGCATGAGGAGTATAATAAAACTTATAAATGCCGAGTTTGTTTAAAATATCTTGAAAAACCAAATGTTTTTTTATACAAGAACTTAATTATCGACCGTTCGTTCCTATGGGAGCTATATGATATAGTGATCCGATCTTATTAGGATTTTGCAAATATATGAGTAGTATGGTAAAACTAATTAATATCGTGTTTGGTCAAGATATCTTGAAAAACCAAATGTTTTTTCATACAACAACTTAATTTTCGACCGATCGTTCCTATGGCAACTATATGATATAGTGTTCCGATCTTATGTGATTTTGCATACATATGAGGAGTATAGTAAAACTAATAAATGCCAAGTTTGGTCAAGATATCTTGATAAGCAAAATGTTTTTTATACAACCTTATTTCCGACCGATCGTTCGTATGACGTATGATATAATGGTCCGATCTTAATAGGATTTTGCACATATATGAGGAGTATAGTAAAAGTAATAAACACCGAGTTTAGTTAAGATATTTTGAAAAACAAAATGTTTTTTCATACAACTTAATTTTCGACCGATCATTCCTATGGCAACTATATGATATAGTGATCCGATCTTAATAGGATTTCGCATATATATGAGAAGTATAGTAAAACTAATAAATGCCGAGTTTGTCAAGATATCTTGAAAAAACAAAATGTTTTTTCAGACAACTTAATTTTCGACCGATCGTTCCAATGACAGGATAGGATAATAGGATTTCTCATATATATGAGGAGTATAGTAAAACTAATAAATGCCGAGTTTGCTTAAGATATCTTGAAAAACAAAATGTTTTTTCATACAACAACTTAATTTTCGACCGATCGATCCTATGGCAACTATATGATATAGTGATCCGATCTTTATAGGATTTTGCATATATATGAGGAGTATTGTAAAACTAATAAATGCCGAGTTTGCTTAAGATATTTTGAAAAACAAAATGTTTTTTCATACAACTTAATTTTCGACCGATCGTTCCTATGGCAACTATATGATATAGTGATCCGATCTTAATAGGATTTCGCATATATATGAGAAGTATAGTAAAACTAATAAATGCCGAGTTGGTCAAGATATCTTGAAAAAACAAAATGTTTTTTCAGACAACTTAATTTTCGACCGATCGTTCCAATGACAGGATAGGATAATAGGATTTCTCATATATATGAGGAGTATAGTAAAACTAATAAATGCCGAGTTTGCTTAAGATATTGAAAAACAAAATGTTTTTTCATACAACAACTTAATTTTCGACCGATCGATCCTATGGCAACTATATGATATAGTGATCCGATCTTAATAGGATTTTGCATATATATGAGGAGTATTGTAAAACTAATAAATGCCCAGTTTGCTTAAGATATTTTGAAAAACAAAATGTTTTTTCATACAACTTAATTTTCGACCGATCGTTCCTATGGCAGCTATATGATATAGTGGTCCGATCTTAATAGGATTTTGCATATATATGAGAAGTATAGTAAAACTAATAAATGCCGAGTTCGTCAAGATATCTTGAAAAAACAAAATGTTTTTTCATACAATAACTTACTTTTCAACAGATCGTTCCTATGGCAGCTATATGATTTAGTGGTCCGATCTTAATACGATTTTGCCTATATATGAGGAGTATAGTAAAATTTATAAATGTCGAGTTTGTTCGAGATATCTTGAAAAACAAAATGTTTTTTCATACAACAACTTACTTTTCGACAGATCGTTCCTATGGCAGCTATATGATTTAGTGGTCCGATCTTAATAGGATTTTGCCTACCTATGAGGAGTATAGTAAAACTTATAAATGCCGAGTTTGTTCAAGATGTCTTGTGAAACAAAATGTTTTTCGATCGATCCTATGGCAGCTATGTGATATAGTGTTCCTTTCATATAGGATTTTGCATACATATGAGGAGTATAATAAAACTTATAAATGCCAAGTTTGGTTAAGATATCTTGACAAACCAAATGTTTTTTCATACTTAATTATCGACCGATCGTTCATATGGGAGCTATATGTTATAGTGTTCCGATCTTAATAGGATTTTGCATATATATGAGGAGTATTGTAAAACTTATAAATGTCGAGTTTGCTTAAGATATTTTGAAAAGCAAAATTTTTTTTCATACAACTTAATTTTCGACCGATCGTTCCTATGGCAACTATATGATATAGTAATCCGATTATATAGGATTTTGCATACATATGAGGTGTTGGCACCGAGACTCGTGCCGGGGCGCGTATTCGGCAGGGACTTCTAGCGTCGAAAGAAACAACTCGATTGAATTCGATTCGTACGAGGCGGTACGATATAATATAATTCGAAAGCTGAAATCTTTATTATTCTTTCATTATTTAACAACCTATATTTTACATGATTAAGAGGCTTACATTCGTGCTCCGCACGCTCTTCTGTTCTCTTTCACTTCTGCTCAGCTGCAAGCACAAAACAAATATGAACGTCGACAAAAATGCAGCTTGTGCAGCTGCGTGCGATCGACTTATCATGTAAAAACTAATTCTAACGGTGCGCTTCCAGTGTAAGCAGCGAGGGCTGCTTACAGAAAAAATGCGAGACCCAGTAGGACTTAGTCAACAGCTATTTTCACTTCGCCCCGTAGCATGAGGAGTATAATAAAACTTATAAATGCCGAGTTTGGTTAAAATATCTTGAAAAACCAAATGTGTTTTTATACAAGAACTTAATTTTCGACCGATCGTTCCTATGGCAACTATATGATATAGTGTTCCGATCTTATATGATTTTGCATACATATGAGGAGTATAGTAAAACTAATAAATGCCAAGTTTGGTCAAGATATCTTGATAAGCAAAATGTTTTTTATACAACCTTATTTCCGACCGATCGTTCGTATGACGTATGATATAATGGTCCGATCTTAATAGGATTTTGCACATATATGAGGAGTATAGTAAAAGTAATAAACACCGAGTTTAGTTAAGATATTTTGAAAAACAAAATGTTTTTTCATACAACTTAATTTTCGACCGATCATTCCTATGGCAACTATATGATATAGTGATCCGATCTTAATAGGATTTCGCATATATATGAGAAGTATAGTAAAACTAATAAATGCCGAGTTGGTCAAGATATCTTGAAAAAACAAAATGTTTTTTCAGACAACTTAATTTTCGACCGATCGTTCCAATGACAGGATAGGATAATAGGATTTCTCATATATATGAGGAGTATAGTAAAACTAATAAATGCCGAGTTTGCTTAAGATATCTTGAAAAACAAAATGTTTTTTCATACAACAACTTAATTTTCGACCGATCGATCCTATGGCAACTATATGATATAGTGATCCGATCTTTATAGGATTTTGCATATATATGAGGAGTATTGTAAAACTAATAAATGCCGAGTTTGCTTAAGATATTTTGAAAAACAAAATGTTTTTTCATACAACTTAATTTTCGACCGATCGTTCCTATGGCAACTATATGATATAGTGATCCGATCTTAATAGGATTTCGCATATATATGAGAAGTATAGTAAAACTAATAAATGCCGAGTTGGTCAAGATATCTTGAAAAAACAAAATGTTTTTTCAGACAACTTAATTTTCGACCGATCGTTCCAATGACAGGATAGGATAATAGGATTTCTCATATATATGAGGAGTATAGTAAAACTAATAAATGCCGAGTTTGCTTAAGATATTGAAAAACAAAATGTTTTTTCATACAACAACTTAATTTTCGACCGATCGATCCTATGGCAACTATATGATATAGTGATCCGATCTTAATAGGATTTTGCATATATATGAGGAGTATTGTAAAACTAATAAATGCCCAGTTTGCTTAAGATATTTTGAAAAACAAAATGTTTTTTCATACAACTTAATTTTCGACCGATCGTTCCTATGGCAGCTATATGATATAGTGGTCCGATCTTAATAGGATTTTGCATATATATGAGAAGTATAGTAAAACTAATAAATGCCGAGTTCGTCAAGATATCTTGAAAAAACAAAATGTTTTTTCATACAATAACTTACTTTTCAACAGATCGTTCCTATGGCAGCTATATGATTTAGTGGTCCGATCTTAATACGATTTTGCCTATATATGAGGAGTATAGTAAAATTTATAAATGCCGAGTTTGTTCGAGATATCTTGAAAAACAAAATGTTTTTTCATACAACAACTTACTTTTCGACAGATCGTTCCTATGGCAGCTATATGATTTAGTGGTCCGATCTTAATAGGATTTTGCCTACCTATGAGGAGTATAGTAAAACTTATAAATGCCGAGTTTGTTCAAGATGTCTTGTGAAACAAAATGTTTTTCGATCGATCCTATGGCAGCTATGTGATATAGTGTTCCTTTCATATAGGATTTTGCATACATATGAGGAGTATAATAAAACTTATAAATGCCAAGTTTGGTTAAGATATCTTGACAAACCAAATGTTTTTTCATACTTAATTATCGACCGATCGTTCATATGGGAGCTATATGTTATAGTGTTCCGATCTTAATAGGATTTTGCATATATATGAGGAGTATTGTAAAACTTATAAATGTCGAGTTTGCTTAAGATATTTTGAAAAGCAAAATTTTTTTTCATACAACTTAATTTTCGACCGATCGTTCCTATGGCAACTATATGATATAGTAATCCGATTATATAGGATTTTGCATACATATGAGGTGTTGGCACCGAGACTCGTGCCGGGGCGCGTATTCGGCAGGGACTTCTAGCGTCGAAAGAAACAACTCGATTCAATTCGATTCGTACGAGGCGGTACGATATAATATAATTCGAAAGCTGAAATCTTTATTATTCTTTCATTATTTAACAACCTATATTTTACATGATTAAGAGGCTTACATTCGTGCTCCGCACGCGCTTCTGTTCTCTTTCACTTCTGCTCAGCTGCAAGCACAAAACAAATATGAACGTCGACAAAAATGCAGCTTGTGCAGCTGCGTGCGATCGACTTATCATGTAAAAACTAATTCTAACGGTGCGCTTCCAGTGTAAGCAGCGAGGGCTGCTTACAGAAAAAATGCGAGACCCAGTAGGACTTAGTCAACAGCTATTTTCACTTCGCCCCGTAGCATGAGGAGTATAATAAAACTTATAAATGCCGAGTTTGGTTAAAATATCTTGAAAAACCAAATGTGTTTTTATACAAGAACTTAATTTTCGACCGATCGTTCCTATGGCAACTATATGATATAGTGTTCCGATCTTATATGATTTTGCATACATATGAGGAGTATAGTAAAACTAATAAATGCCAAGTTTGGTCAAGATATCTTGATAAGCAAAATGTTTTTTATACAACCTTATTTCCGACCGATCGTTCGTATGACGTATGATATAATGGTCCGATCTTAATAGGATTTTGCACATATATGAGGAGTATAGTAAAAGTAATAAACACCGAGTTTAGTTAAGATATTTTGAAAAACAAAATGTTTTTTCATACAACTTAATTTTCGACCGATCATTCCTATGGCAACTATATGATATAGTGATCCGATCTTAATAGGATTTCGCATATATATGAGAAGTATAGTAAAACTAATAAATGCCGAGTTGGTCAAGATATCTTGAAAAAACAAAATGTTTTTTCAGACAACTTAATTTTCGACCGATCGTTCCAATGACAGGATAGGATAATAGGATTTCTCATATATATGAGGAGTATAGTAAAACTAATAAATGCCGAGTTTGCTTAAGATATCTTGAAAAACAAAATGTTTTTTCATACAACAACTTAATTTTCGACCGATCGATCCTATGGCAACTATATGATATAGTGATCCGATCTTTATAGGATTTTGCATATATATGAGGAGTATTGTAAAACTAATAAATGCCGAGTTTGCTTAAGATATTTTGAAAAACAAAATGTTTTTTCATACAACTTAATTTTCGACCGATCGTTCCTATGGCAACTATATGATATAGTGATCCGATCTTAATAGGATTTCGCATATATATGAGAAGTATAGTAAAACTAATAAATGCCGAGTTGGTCAAGATATCTTGAAAAGCAAAATGTTTTTTCATACAACAACTTACTTTCGACCGATCGTTCCTATGGCAGCTATATGATATAGTTGTCCGATCTTAATAGGATTTTGCATATATATGAGGAGTATACAAAAACTTATAAATGCCGAGTTTGCTTAAGATATTTTGAAAAACAAAATGTTTTTCGTACAATAACTTAATTTACGACCGATCGTTCCTATGGCAGCTATGGCAGATATCTTGAAAAAACAAAATGTTTTTTCATACAATAACTTACTTTTCAACAGATCGTTCCTATGGCAGCTATATGATTTAGTGGTCCGATCTTAATACGATTTTGCCTATATATGAGGAGTATAGTAACATTTATAAATGCCGAGTTTGTTCGAGATATCTTGAAAAACAAAATGTTTTTTCATACAACAACTTACTTTTCGACAGATCGTTCCTATGGCAGCTATATGATTTAGTGGTCCGATCTTAATAGGATTTTGCCTAACTATGAGGAGTATAGTAAAACTTATAAATGCCGAGTTTGTTCAAGATGTCTTGTGAAACAAAATGTTTTTCGATCGATCCTATGGCAGCTATGTGATATAGTGTTCCTTTCATATAGGATTTTGCATACATATGAGGAGTATAATAAAACTTATAAATGCCAAGTTTGGTTAAGATATCTTGACAAACCAAATGTTTTTTCATACTTAATTATCGACCGATCGTTCATATGGGAGCTATATGTTATAGTGTTCCGATCTTAATAGGATTTTGCATATATATGAGGAGTATTGTAAAACTTATAAATGTCGAGTTTGCTTAAGATATTTTGAAAAGCAAAATTTTTTTCATACAACTTAATTTTCGACCGATCGTTCCTATGGCAACTATATGATATAGTAATCCGATTATATAGGATTTTGCATACATATGAGGTGTTGGCACCGAGACTCGTGCCGGGGCGCGTATTCGGCAGGGACTTCTAGCGTCGAAAGAAACAACTCGATTCAATTCGATTCGTACGAGGCGGTACGATATAATATAATTCGAAAGCTGAAATCTTTATTATTCTTTCATTATTTAACAACCTATATTTTACATGATTAAGAGGCTTACATTCGTGCTCCGCACGCGCTTCTGTTCTCTTTCACTTCTGCTCAGCTGCAAGCACAAAACAAATATGAACGTCGACAAAAATGCAGCTTGTGCAGCTGCGTGCGATCGACTTATCATGTAAAAACTAATTCTAACGGTGCGCTTCCAGTGTAAGCAGCGAGGGCTGCTTACAGAAAAAATGCGAGACCCAGTAGGACTTAGTCAACAGCTATTTTCACTTCGCCCCGTAGCATGAGGACTATAATAAAACTTATAAATGCCGAGTTTGGTTAAAATATCTTGAAAAACCAAATGTTTTTTTATACAAGAACTTAATTTTCGACCGATCGTTCCTATGGCAACTATATGATATAGTGTTCCGATCTTATATGATTTTGCATACATATGAGGAGTATAGTAAAACTAATAAATGCCAAGTTTGGTCAAGATATCTTGATAAGCAAAATGTTTTTTATACAACCTTATTTCCGACCGATCGTTCGTATGACGTATGATATAATGGTCCGATCTTAATAGGATTTTGCACATATATGAGGAGTATAGTAAAAGTAATAAACACCGAGTTTAGTTAAGATATTTTGAAAAACAAAATGTTTTTTCATACAACTTAATTTTCGACCGATCATTCCTATGGCAACTATATGATATAGTGATCCGATCTTAATAGGATTTCGCATATATATGAGAAGTATAGTAAAACTAATAAATGCCGAGTTGGTCAAGATATCTTGAAAAAACAAAATGTTTTTTCAGACAACTTAATTTTCGACCGATCGTTCCAATGACAGGATAGGATAATAGGATATCTCATATATATGGGGAGTATAGTAAAACTAATAAATGCCGAGTTTGCTTAAGATATCTTGAAAAACAAAATGTTTTTTCATACAACAACTTAATTTTCGACCGATCGATCCTATGGCAACTATATGATATAGTGATCCGATGTTAATAGGATTTTGCATATATATGAGGAGTATTGTAAAACTAATAAATGCCGAGTTTGCTTAAGATATTTTGAAAAACAAAATGTTTTTTCATACAACAACTTAATTTTCGACCGATCGATCCTATGGCAACTATATGATATAGTGATCCGATCTTAATAGGATTTTGCATATATATGAGGAGTATTGTAAAACTAATAAATGCCCAGTTTGCTTAAGATATTTTGAAAAACAAAATGTTTTTTCATACAACTTAATTTTCGACCGATCGTTCCTATGGCAACTATATGATATAGTGATCCGATCTTAATAGGATTTTGCATATATATGAGGAGTATTGTAAAACTAATAAATGCCGAGTTTGCTTAAGATATTTTGAAAAACAAAATGTTTTTTCATACAACTTAATTTTCGACCGATCGTTCCTATGGCAGCTATATGATATAGTGGTCCGATCTTAATAGGATTTTGCATACATATGAGGAGTATAGTAAAACTAATAAATGCCAAGTTTGGTCAAGATATCTTAATAAGCAAAATGTTTCTTATACAACCTTATTTCCGACCGATCGTTCGTATGACGTATGATATAATGGTCCGATCTTAATAGAATTTTGCACATATATGAGGAGTATAGTAAAAGTAATAAACACCGAGTTTAGTTAAGATATTTTGAAAAACAAAATGTTTTTTCATACAACTTAATTTTCGACCGATCGTTCCTATGGCAACTATATGATATAGTGATCCGATCTTAATAGGATTTTGCATATATATGAGGAGTATTGTAAAACTAATAAGTTCCGAGTTTGCTTAAGATATTTTGAAAAACAAAATGTTTTTTCATACAACTTAATTTTCGACCGATCGTTCCTATGGCAGCTATATGATATAGTGGTCCGATCTTAATAGGATTTTGAATATATACGAGAAGTATAGTAAAACTAATAAATGCCGAGTTGGTCAAGATATCTAGAAAAAACAAAATGTTTTTTCATTCAAGAACTTAATTTTCGACCCATCGTTTCTATGACAGCTTTATGAAATAGTGGTCCGCTCTTAGCAGGATTTTGCATATACATGAGGACTACAGTAAAACTAATAATTACCAAGTTTGGTCACAATATCTTGTAAAACAAAATGTTTTTCGTACAAATTAATTTTCGACCGATCGTTCCTATGTCAGCTATATGATATAGTGGTCCGATCTTAATAGGATTTCTCATATATATGAGGAGTATAGTAAAAGTAATAAACACCGAGTTTGCTTAAGATATTTTGAAAAACAAAATGTTTTTTCATACAACTTAATTTTCGACCGATCGTTCCTATGGCAACTATATGATATAGTGATCCGATCTTAATAGGATTTCGCATATATATGAGGAGTTAAGTAAAACTAAAAAATACCGAGTTTGGTCAAGATATCTTGAAAAGCAAAATGTTTTTCGTACAACAACTAAATTTTCGACTGATCGTTCCCATGGCAGCTATGTGATATAGTGTTCTGATCATATAGGATTTTGCATACATATGAGTAGTCTGGAAAAACTAATTAATACCGTGTTTGGTCAAGATATCTTGAAAAACGAAATGTTTTTTCATACAACAACTTAATTATCGACCGATCGTTCCTATGGGAGCTATATGATATAGTGATCCGATCTTAATAGGATTTTGCATATATATGAGTAGTCTGGTAAAACTAATTAATACCGTGTTTGGTCAAGATATCTTGAAAAACAAAATGTTTTTTCATACAACAACTTAATTTTCGACCGATCGTTTCTATGGCAACTATATGATATAGTGATCCGATCTTAATAGGATTTCGCATATATATGAGGAGTTAAGTAAAACTAACAAATACCGAGTTTGGTTAAGATATCTTGAAAAGCAAAATGTTTTTCGTACAACAACTTAATTTTCGACCGATCGTTCCTCTGGCAGCTATGTGATATAGTGTTCCGATCATATAGGATTTTGCATTCATATGAGGAGTATAGAAAAACGAATAAATGCCGACCTTGGTCAAGTTATCTTGAAAAACCAAATGTTTTTTTATACAAGAACTTAATTATCGACCGTTCGTTCCTATGGGAGCTATATGATATAGTGATCCGATCTTAATAGGATTTTGCAAATATATGAGTAGTATGGTAAAACTAATTAATATGGTGTTTGGTCAAGATATCTTGAAAAACCAAATGTTTTTTCATACAACAACTTAATTTTTGACCGATCGTTCCTATGGCAACTATATGATATAGTGATCCGATCTTAATAGGATTTCGCATATATATGAGGAGTTAAGTAAAACTAACAAATACCGAGTTTGGTTAAGATATCTTGAAAAGCAAAATGTTTTTCGTACAACAACTTAATTTTCGACCGATCGTTCCTCTGGCAGCTATATGATATAGTATTCCGATCATATAGGATTTTGCATATATATGAGGAGTATAGAAAAACTAATAAATTCCGAGTTTGCTTAAGATATTTTGAAAAACAAAATGTTTTTTCATACAACTTAATTTTCGACCGATCGTTCCTATGGCAGCTATATGATATAGTGGTCCGATCTTAATAGGATTTTGCATATATACGAGAAGTATAGTAAAACTAATAAATGCCGAGTTGGTCAAGATATCTTGAAAAAACAAAATGTTTGTTCAGACAACTTAATTTTCGACCGATCGTTCCAATGACAGGATAGGATAATAGGATTTCTCATATATATGAGGAGTATAGTAAAACTAATAAATGCCGAGTTTGCTTAAGATATCTTGAACAACAAAATGTTTTTTCATACAACAACTTAATTTTCGACCGATCGTTCCTATGGCAACTATATGATATAGTGATCCGATCTTAATAGGATTTCGCATATATATGAGGAGTTAAGTAAAACTAAAAAATACCGAGTTTGGTCAAGATATCTTGAAAAGCAAAATGTTT
>NW_020824983.1:0-72572 GCF_003285875.2 Drosophila novamexicana | reverse complement strand
TCTACTGCCCGCCGTTAAGAGGCCTAACTAGTGAAGCCTTCAACCTAATTTTTAAGCTTCTTGAACCAAGGTTCCTAATTGCCGGAGATTGGAACGCAAAGCACCGCTGGTGGGGTAACACGCGGGCTTGTAACCGAGGAAACGAGCTTATCACCTCTCTAAGGACCCATAATTACAACATCCTTGCCACTGGCTCACCCACTCACTTTCCATATGACCAACGAAAAAGGCCCTCGGCCATTGATTTCGCAATCTACTGCGGTATCCAACACGACCGCCTACACATCAAATCCTCACTTGATTTAGGTTCTGACCACCTCCCTCTCCTAATGAACCTGCTGAGCAAACCAGAGGTCATACCCTTTAAAAAACCCATGCTTCCAGCTAACGCTAGCACCAAAAAATTCCAACTCTGGCTTGACCAAAACATACATCTTAACACTGAAATAACATCAGGGCAGGACATTGAAGACGCCGTTGACATACTTACCAGAAATATTCACCAAGCAGCCACCTATGCCTCAACAACATCCCCTCGTCTCCCAATCAACAGTCGTTTTCGAATACACTATACACCTAATAGACGCATTCAAAACATGCTAATAGTTAAACGCTACTTTAAATATAAACATCTCATACTTCGTAATAACACTGCCAAAAGGCTACATAAAATCACATCAAAGCGACTCAAAAAAGCACTAGAGGACCAGAAAACTAGACGGCTAGATAGGACCCTACAAAGCATTGACCCTAAAGACAGGTACAGCATGCAAAAACTATGGAGATTCACTAAACAAATAAAAAGACAACCCGCCCCCAACCTACCAGTCAGAAGCCACAACACTACCACAGACCAAAACAATAACCAGAGTATTAATAACTGGTGCAAAACCACCTTAGAAAAAGCAGAAGCATTCGCAAACCATCTAGAATCAAGATTCAAACCTTTCCTACTAAACACAGACGAAGAACGCCAAAATATCACAAGCCAAATAACAACCCCGTCGCCAACAGACAACCCCAGATCCCGCCCTGTCACACTCCCAGAAATTAAAAACCTAATAAAAGGACTAGAAAACAACAAAGCCCCAGGACTTGACAGAATAGATAACAAAACTATCAAAGCACTACCAGATAGAGCCCTACTATACCTAATACTAATTTTCAACAATTCACTACGACTTGGCCACTTCCCACAACAATGGAAAACAGCCATAGTTACCATGATTCCCAAACCAGGAAAACCTACAGAACTCCTTGCTTCCTATAGACCCATCAGTTTACTATCCGGATTATCAAAAATCCTAGAAAGAATTCTCCTAAAACGCATGTATGAATCCAGAAACTTCACCAATGCTATCCCCAGCCACCAATTTGGCTTCCGATACAAACATAACACTGAACAACAACTAGCTCGAGTTACCCAATTTATACTCAAAGCCTACGAAGCAAATAACTACTGCTCAGCGGTTTTCCTTGACATACAGGAAGCCTTTGATCGAGTCTGGCACCCAGGTCTTTTCTACAAATTAAAATCCCTCCTCTCCCCCATTCTCTACGCTACCATATGCCATTACCTAACCAACCGAACATTCATGGTCGAATGCCATGAAGGTGCCCGATCAACTCCAAAAGTCATCACGGCTGGAGTTCCACAAGGCAGTGTCCTGGGACCCATCCTCTATACAATATATACATCTGACCTACCCACCCCCGACACCAACCTAATTAACCTCTCTCAAAACATAACAGCTCTGCTAGCCACATACGCTGATGACACAGTTGTCATGTCTGCCGCAAGAACGGCCACTACTGCCATCTGTCAAGTGGAGGGAATGCTCGAACCTCTAACTGAGTGGACAAACAAATGGTGCATCAAAATCAACCCAAACAAAACGGCCCATGTCCTGTTCTCCCTCAAAAACGAAAATATACATGTCATCGCACCCAAAATAATGAACCAAACCATTGAAACAAAAGACTCACATCCATATCTGGGAGTAATATTAGACAAAAAACTTAACTTCTGCAAGCACACTGCAAACCTTGTCACAAAATTAAAAGCCCGCAGAACTAAACTTGACTGGCTACTGAACAATAACAGCAAACTTCCAACTAACTCCAAAATCCTGCTCTACAAACAACTCATTGCCCCCGTTTGGCACTACGCACTACCCATTTGGGGAGCTCTCACTAGTCAAACCCAAATCAACCGAGTTGCTGCCTTTCAAAGCACCACGATCCGAAAAATCACAAATGCCCCCTGGCTCACTAGAAACAGCACTCTCCACAGTGACCTTAAGATCCCCACTTTCGAGGAAACTTATGACAAAACCTCTACCAAATATGCTAACCAAATAAGCCACCACTCAAATACAGAAATCACAAAACTAATTACCAAACCATACATCCCATTCCGACTAGCCAGAAGCCATGAAAGATACCTTGAGCATGTAAACAAATACATCAAACCTCTACGCCAATACATTACTCAAACACCTCCAACAAATAACCAACTTACGCTATTGCAACAAGCAGACTACTATGAGAGACTGCAAAACCACAAACAACAAATACTACAAAGAACAACCACACTACGTTCAAGCCTTCCATACAACCCAGACTCCACAGAAAGGTACTTCACGCTTCGTTTCCCAATGAGCGCAAATAGAATAAACCAAATCAACCATGAACTCCGAGCCCTGAACAACGAACTACAGATAGTCGAACGAATCATCGAATCCCTAAGGCCACCAAATGGCCCAATCACCCAAACGCTTACCCAACCCAACCCTAGCTTACTCCAAGACATAGCCAGCATACAGCTAATAACAAATCAACTAACACAATAAGGGCACACCAGACTTAACCTACAAAACAACCTGAAAACAAAGCCAAACCCCTCCCCCGCCATAATAATCCAACACACAAGAAAAATTAACTACACAATACCAGTGCTGCCGTTAAGCACATCCAGCCCTCTACCAAACAACTGCCAGCTCAACCAAAAACCAGCAGCAATGATGAAAAAACATGACCTAAAACAGGTCAAATTTTACTGATGCTGCTGGATAATACACCCTGGCAAGCAAACCAACTCTTGATACGGATACTCAGCCCAAGCAAACAAATTGAGAATAGCTGAAACATTGAACCATCCACACACTGCACACCGTTCTGCCAAGTACCAGTTTTATAAACAGCTTTACCAATGTTTGACTCGGGTAATGGGAGCTCAGTCTGATTGGAACTGAGCGGCCTATGTGAGCAAACATAAGCTAAATAATAAACTGCAGACCACACTGCCAAAAACCAACCTATAAACAGCTTTACCAATGTTTGACTCGGGTACTGGGAGCTCAGTCTGATTGGAACTGAGCGGCCTATGTGAGCAAACATAAGCTAAATAATAAACTGCAGACCACTCTGCCAATAAGCAACCTATAAACAGCTTTACCAATGTTTGACTCGGGTACTGGGAGCTCAGTCTGATTGGAACTGAGCGGCCTATGTGAGCAAACATAAGCTAAATAATAAACTGCAGACCACACTGCCAAAAACCAACCTATAAACAGCTTTACCAATGTTTGACTCGGGTACTGGGAGCTCAGTCTGATTGGAACTGAGCGGCCTATGTGAGCAAACATAAGCAAAACAATAAACTGCAGACCACTCTGCCAATAAGCAACCTATAAACAGCTTTACCAATGTTTGACTCGGGTACTGGGAGCTCAGTCTGATTGGAACTGAGCGGCCTATGTGAGCAAACATAAGCAAAACAATAAACTGCAGACCACTCTGCCAATAAGCAACCTATAAACAGCTTTACCAATGTTTGACTCGGGTACTGGGAGCTCAGTCTGATTGGAACTGAGCGGCCTATGTGAGCAAACATAAGCTAAATAATAAACTGCAGACCACACTGCCAAAAACCAACCTATAAACAGCTTTACCAATGTTTGACTCGGGTACTGGGAGCTCAGTCTGATTGGAACTGAGCGGCCTATGTGAGCAAACATAAGCAAAACAATAAACTGCAGACCACTCTGCCAAAAACCAACCTATAAACAGCTTTACCAATGTTTGACTCGGGTACTGGGAGCTCAGTCTGATTGGAACTGAGCGGCCTATGTGAGCAAACATAAGCTAAATAATAAACTGCAGACCACTCTGCCAATAAGCAACCTATAAACAGCTTTACCAATGTTTGACTCGGGTACTGGGAGCTCAGTCTGATTGGAACTGAGCGGCCTATGTGAGCAAACATAAGCTAAATAATAAACTGCAGACCACACTGCCAAAAACCAACCTATAAACAGCTTTACCAATGTTTGACTCGGGTACTGGGAGCTCAGTCTGATTGGAACTGAGCGGCCTATGTGAGCAAACATAAGCAAAACAATAAACTGCAGACCACTCTGCCAAAAACCAACCTATAAACAGCTTTACCAATGTTTGACTCGGGTACTGGGAGCTCAGTCTGATTGGAACTGAGCGGCCTATGTGAGCAAACATAAGCTAAATAATAAACTGCAGACCACTCTGCCAATAAGCAACCTATAAACAGCTTTACCAATGTTTGACTCGGGTACTGGGAGCTCAGTCTGATTGGAACTGAGCGGCCTATGTGAGCAAACATAAGCAAAACAATAAACTGCAGACCACTCTGCCAATAGGCAACCTTTAAGCAGCTTTACCAGTGTTTGACTCGGGTACTGGGAGCTCAGTCCGATTGGAACTGAGCGGCCTATGTGAGCAAACATAAGCAAAACAATAAACAGCAGACCACTCTGCCAATAAGCAACCTTTAAACAGCTTTTCCAATGTTTGACTCGGGTACTGGGAGCTCAGTCTGATTGGAACTGAGCGGCCTATGTGAGCAAACATAAGCTAAATAATAAACTGCAGACCACTCTGCCAATAAGCAACCTATAAACAGCTTTACCAATGTTTGACTCGGGTACTGGGAGCTCAGTCTGATTGGAACTGAGCGGCCTATGTGAGCAAACATAAGCAAAACAATAAACTGCAGACCACTCTGCCAATAAGCAACCTATAAACAGCTTTACCAATGTTTGACTCGGGTACTGGGAGCTCAGTCTGATTGGAACTGAGCGGCCTATGTGAGCAAACATAAGCTAAATAATAAACTGCAGACCACTCTGCCAATAAGCAACCTATAAACAGCTTTACCAATGTTTGACTCGGGTACTGGGAGCTCAGTCTGATTGGAACTGAGCGGCCTATGTGAGCAAACATAAGCAAAACAATAAACTGCAGACCACTCTGCCAATAAGCAACCTATAAACAGCTTTACCAATGTTTGACTCGGGTACTGGGAGCTCAGTCTGATTGGAACTGAGCGGCCTATGTGAGCAAACATAAGCAAAACAATAAACAGCAGACCACTCTGCCAATAAGCAACCTTTAAACAGCTTTTCCAATGTTTGACTCGGGTACTGGGAGCTCAGTCTGATTGGAACTGAGCGGCCTATGTGAGCAAACATAAGCTAAATAATAAACTGCAGACCACACTGCCAAAAACCAACCTATAAACAGCTTTACCAATGTTTGACTCGGGTACTGGGAGCTCAGTCTGATTGGAACTGAGCGGCCTATGTGAGCAAACATAAGCAAAACAATAAACTGCAGACCACTCTGCCAAAAACCAACCTATAAACAGCTTTACCAATGTTTGACTCGGGTACTGGGAGCTCAGTCTGATTGGAACTGAGCGGCCTATGTGAGCAAACATAAGCTAAATAATAAACTGCAGACCACTCTGCCAATAAGCAACCTATAAACAGCTTTACCAATGTTTGACTCGGGTGCTGGGAGCTCAGTCTGATTGGAACTGAGCGGCCTATGTGAGCAAACATAAGCAAAACAATAAACTGCAGACCACTCTGCCAAAAACCAACCTATAAACAGCTTTACCAATGTTTGACTCGGGTACTGGGAGCTCAGTCTGATTGGAACTGAGCGGCCTATGTGAGCAAACATAAGCTAAATAATAAACTGCAGACCACTCTGCCAATAAGCAACCTATAAACAGCTTTACCAATGTTTGACTCGGGTGCTGGGAGCTCAGTCTGATTGGAACTGAGCGGCCTATGTGAGCAAACATAAGCGGGGGAGCACAAACCCACACAAGCTACCAACGAACAGTCTTTTGACTACAAAGAACAAAACGTACCAAATCCCCGCTATACCTATTAGGCCTCCAGGAAAAACCACCGTATCCGCATGGTCCACTAGATGGCGTCCGCGGAAAACCACTCGAATCATACCACTAACCCACGGTTAGCCAAGGTATAGTTTTGGGTCGCCATCTTATATATATCATCGCAACAGGCAGATATATATTGTAAAAAAAAAAAAAAAAAAATGCGCCAATTGTGGAGAGGGGCACATTGCCAGCTACAAAGGATGCGTTGTATTCAAACATGCGCAGAGTTTAATAAACATGAATCGTATTCGCGGCCGGCAACAAACAAAGCAACAACAGCAGCAGCAACGGAATACAGCCAATATGCCCGTACAGCAGCAGCAGCAGCAACAACAACGGCAACAAGTGATAAATCAGCAACAACAGCAACATAACGATGATAACAGACAGCGACAACGAAACGTACAACAGCAGCGACTGCAGAACAATATGCATGCCAACGGTACGGAGCAACAGAAGCCTCCAAAGCAGCAGCAACGTCAGCCGGAGTCTCCAATACGGCAGCAGGCGTCTCAGCAGAGGCCAAACCCGAATACAAATACAAATTCAAATCCAAATACAAAAAGTATGACATACAGCCAAGTAGCCCGTGGTGGTAGTGGTACTAAAATCCGAAATCCTGCATCAAGGCATCTTGAAAAGCTACAGGAGCAGCTTCGCATGGAGCAGCAGCAAAGACGGCAGCAACAACAACATCCGTGGCAGCAACAGGAACAATATCGTCAAATCCAGCAGCGCACCCAGGAGCAGCGACATCCACAGCAGCAGCAGCAGCGCAACCAAAACCAGCAGCAGCGTATCCAAAACCAACAGCAGCGCTTTCCAAATCAGCAAACCCAACAACAACAACAACAGTCAATGCGAACTATACAGGAGCCAACACCCAACGAACAATCACAGCAACAGCAGCAACACCAAATTCCACAGATTGATTGTCCGCTTATGAGAGCGTTGGAGCGGAACGTCAATATCGTCGAGGAGATGGGTAAAAAGATTGATAATTTACTAAATGTTCTATTTAAATTTGTCGCCAATACGTTTAAAAACGCCCAACCTTTACACATCCCCATGCCTATACAGAATAGTACCCTTGTAGAAAATAGACCTATTGATAGCGATTGTCAAATGGCAGACAGTCACACTATGTATGAAGCCAATGACACGAATAATAATGAATAATCTGAACAGTAGCCCTAATAATACAACTACTCCCACTAATAGCAACTTAGATGCATATAGTGGCAATCAGGTAGGCGGCCCCTTTAGGATTGCCTACTGGAATGCTGCAGGGGTGGGGAATAAGTTACTAGAACTAGAACTGTTTATGCAACGCCATAAAATTGATATAATGATGATAATAGAGACTCGTATCAATACTAGCGCAAACACAACTATTAGTGCGAATGCTTTGAGGATTAATGGGTACCTCACATATTTTGCATCCCACCCAGATAATTACAGGAGTGGAGGTGTAGCAATTTTAGTTAAAAATGATATTAAGCATATCGCTCTGCAGCCAGTTTCGGAAAATTTTATGCAGTGTGCACCAATAGCCTTGATGAGTAGTGAGAGGAATAAAAATAGAATAATAATCGCTGCTATATATTGCCCACCACAGCCTAAATGGTCTGCAGAGCATTTTAGCAGGCTATTCAAACAAATAGACGATGAATGCAATGGCTCATCTGGATTTATACTATGTGGGGATTGGAACGCTAAGCATACCTGGTGGGGCAACATACGAGGATGCAAACGCGGAAAGGCACTAATGGATAGCGTACACAAAAATAGGCGTTATAATATCCTAGCTACCGGCGGTGCCACTCACTACCCATATGACAGGCGGAGAATGCCGTCGGCAATTGACTTTGCCGTATATGGCGGTCTGCAAAATGCACGACTACGAACGTATACGACGACTGACTTAGACTCGGACCACTTGCCAGTTCATATTGAAATAGGCATAGAAGGACTAAATGTCGTTAATATGATGAAAGGAAATCGAAAAATATTGCTGCCAATGAATGCGAACATAAAAAAGTTTCAAGAGTACTTAAATCGATGCATATTGCTAAACACTGAGATAAGATCAGGGGCCGATATAGAGGACGCTGTCGACATTTTAAATAAGAATATATATGAGGCAGCAGCAGACTCAATACAACAGCAACGGCATGGGCAGGGTAAACTGTACCGACGAATGAATAGCGGACAATATAGGCTTAATGGGCGCCTACGAGGGCTGATAGAGATGAAGCAGGTATATAAAAGGCAATTAATGCTTTTGCGTAGTCCGAATGCAAGGCAAATGTATAGACAAGTACAAAATCGGCTAAAGAAAGAGCTATGTTTGTCAAAAGTAAATACCATGAATGAGTTATTGAAGCAGATAGATATTCAGGATCGATATAAAATGCAAAAATTATGGAGGCTAACAAACAATTTGAAAAGGCAGCCGCAACCAAATTGGCCGCTAAAGTTAGAGATAGCTAGTGGCAGTAGCTATGGGAGAAACGGCAATATAACGTGGACACGAAACAATGAGGAGAAGGCCGAGGCGTTTGCATGTCATTTGGAGAAACGCTTCACGCCAAATCTGACAAATACACATGCTGTGCGTAACCTGATCACAGATGAGCTACTAGAGCAAAAGCGAAAAAAGCTAGAGCAATTCGAGGATAATTCTGATAGTATGTCCGTACTGCCATTTCGTCCGATAAGTGTTAGCGAGACTATGCTAGAGATAGATATGCTAGAATTGAATAAGTCTCCTGGCATGGATAATATAGACAACAGGGTTATTAAATCATTGCCTGAAAAGGCGGTTATATACTTAGTACTTATATTCAATTGTATATTGAGGTATGGATCTTTTCCTAAGCAATGGAAATGTGCAGAGATCAGTATGATACTAAAGCCTGGTAAAAGCACAGGAGAGATATCGTCATATAGACCAATTAGCCTTCTAGCAGGTTTCTCAAAATTGTTTGAGAAACTGCTGCTGAATAGGCTATTCGAATGCAAAGAGTTTGCAAATGCTATACCAAGCCACCAATTTGGGTTTAGAAAAGACCATGGTACCGAGCAGCAGCTGGCTCGTGTGACTCAATATATATTGAATGCTTATGAGAAGCGACAATATTGCTCAGCTGTATTCATTGATATCAGCGAAGCGTTTGACCGTGTATGGCACGCCGGGCTATTAGTTAAATTAATAAAATTGCTACCACTTGCACTGTATAATGTGCTGGAAAACTACTTGGCTGAGCGAATATTCATTGTAAAATGCAACGACGGCATAAAGTCAAGGGCTGGCAAAGTGTGTGCAGGTGTACCCCAGGGCAGTGTGCTTGGGCCTATACTATACACAATATTTTCTTCAGACATGCCACTACCTAGACTTGTAATGAAAAACTATGCATCGTTCGAACCCAATAAGATGCAGCTGTCAACATATGCCGATGACACAATAGTTATGTGTGCATCCCAAAATATATTGGAGGCAGTGAATCTAAATGAAAAATACTTGATACATGTGATGCGTTGGGCAGAGAAATGGTGCATCAAGATAAATAGTAGCAAAACAGCGCATGTAATGTTTAGCACGCGCAGACTGGATGCGACACTAGTAGGGCTCTGTCCAAAGATTAATGGGCAAATGATTGAAAATAATGGGCGGCACCGATATTTGGGCTTAGTATTGGACAGAAAACTGACACTGAATGCACACATAACTCAGCTTTGCATAAGACTGCGTGGAGTACACAAAAAGCTGGACTGGCTGCTGGGGAAAAATAGTAGGCTAGCTAGAAACTGCAAGGCTGTGGTATATAAGCAGCTGATCGCACCTATATGGCAATATGCGCTTCCGGTATGGGGAGCATTGGTTTCAAATGCGCAAATAAAAAGGATAGAAACAATGCAGAACAAAATCTTGCGGACATGCATGAATGCAAGTTGGTATACAAGGAATCAGACGTTGAGGGATACGTATGCGATAAAAAGCGTAGATGAAGTATATCAGTTGGCTAGCGATAGATTTGCGAAGTCACTAAGCTGCCATCCGAACATTGAAGCTCGGAAACTGTTGCTAAAGCCATTTATACCAGTGCGGCTACTAAGGCCCAGGTACACGGAGCAATTGGAAAGAAGCATGGCACCACTACGGCAGCAGCAGTTAACACAGCAGAGAGAGGTAGCTGTGGAGAGGTTGCCAACGCTGCTGCAGCTAGAGGAGGATGAGCAAGAGGCGGAAAGAAGGGCCGCTATGCTTGCCCAGAGGGAACGGATGCGAGCTATGGGGCCTCCACAACGCTTTGATGAATGCACAATAAACATGCTTCGTCGCAAACTTAGAGCGGGCACAATAACTCGCGAAAACTTAATGCTGCTAATCGACGACCAGCCACCACAGATACAATGGCTAATTCTACCTGAGCTGCAGCACGAACACTTGCAGCGGCAGCAGCAGGAACCAATACGGACGGCAGAGCCGGCCCCAGAGGGCACAATACAATCGGCTATTGATACCGATGAATTGCAACTAGAGCGCAACCTCGGTATGTTGGAGCAGGCACTGGGACAGGAGATGGATGATGCGCTCAATGTTGCAGGAAATAATATTCAAACCGAAATACAGCAGCGGCTCGCAGACAATGAGTCAGTGCAGCTGAATACAAATGAGCTGCAAATGCAACATGGCCAACGGCTATGCGGCAGCAGCACTAACAATACAAATGCTACTAATACTAACAATACAAATAATGATAATGATTTTGATAACGATGAATTTGAATTGTTCTTGTCAACTTACCTGCAGAAGAAGGCCGATTTGAATCCCTCGTTGGTACACTCAGTACAGCCTGGCCCGCTCTCCTCGCGGCGGCAAAATAATTTGTATCCCTCGCTGGTTTATTTAGCACAGCCTGGCCCGCTCTCCCTGCGGCGGCAAAATGATGTACATCCCTCGTTGCAGCCTGAGACTGAGCCTGGCCCGCTTTCCTCGCGGTGTCATAACTATGTTCATCCAACGAGGCAGCAGCAACTGCAGCCCGATTCGCTCCCTGAGCAGCGGCAAAACAATACAAATTCCGAACAGTTGCCACTGGATATGCCTGGGCTCATTGTGGAGCGCCAGGCTGACAGATGTCCAACGATGCAGCAGCTGATGGAGCCTGGCCCCCCTGAGGAGCTGGAAATGCAGCTGGTGCCTGTGCAGGGGCAGCCTGGGCCATCACGGCCGCCATCGATGACCGAACATGATTTGCAGCAACGAAAGCCAACGCCTGCAAAGCGAAAGGATGAGAATTTAATGCTGCCTGCAAAACGTAGATGCACTTACCAAATGGCGTCAATTCGGAGGCGACTGCAAGGGCCGCTCCAAGAGGAGCTGCTGCCTGACAAGCGGCAGTGGCAGCAGCAGCGTATCGGCCAGGAGGCACTGGCTATGACTGGGCCATTTCCGATGTTTTTCACAGCAGCCATACCTGAAAAAAGAAAAAGGCAAATTAGACGTGCTCCGCAAGGTAGGAAAAGAGTACGTACCTGCCTCCCAGCACACGCGGAACTTGTGCGGGCGCCCCTGCAGACGGAGCTGCAATGGTCAACGGACATGCTCCGTCCTCGAAGAAGTCCAAACTGGCTGACTGAGCGCGGCCCATATGGAATTCAAAAAGCACACCACGTGCACGACACTTTTATATGCTGCGACTCCTGTTTGCATAGTGGTGTCCATGAGAAGCGGCAGCACAACTCAATAAGACAGCGGAGGCGTCGTCGGATGCGGATAAATGCCTACGGCAGGCACATAGTGCATCAGCAGATGAATGCGTCGGCGCCTGTGTGGCGGCCGGTACATGGCTGGCGGCGTCTGGCGCATAGAAAAGCGCGACCTTTGAGCGCAATAATCAAATTTAATAAGCAACCCGCCAATAATCTGTAAAAAGAAACATTTATAATTAGATATATGTTAAGAAACTAATTTTTGCAAAAATGCGACTTACCTCTGTTCAAAAGTTTTAGATTTCCACGTTGCGACGGAAAAAAAAAAAAAAAAAAAAATGTATACGCAGAGCATATGTGGTCAAATATAACTGTATGTTGCGTAGCGTTGCCACCTATGCAGCGTTGCCACACTGACAGTTCTTAGTTGTTAATGCAATTTAGTATTATTAGGGATTTAGTACTTTTAGTCTTTTAGTATTTTAGTATAAGTATTTATTGTATTTAGTACGTAAGTTTAATACAGACACATTCTATGTGTCTAACAACATGTTTATAGAGTTAGGATACAATGTTGCCAAATAATGTTCTTATATGTTGCTAAAGTGAAAGTAATGGAAAAGAATAAAGCAAGTCACGGAGGAATTTCATTCCACTGCTGACATATATTGTGCTCGGATGCACTCAACTAAAAAAAAAAGCGGCGACTGGAACGCAAAGCATCAGTGGTGGGGCAATACTCGTTCCTGTCGCCGTGGTAGAGCCATAATGGAGTGTATTCATAAATACAATCGCTACAATGTGCTCGCAACAGGAGGTGCAACGCACTTTCCTTACGACAAGAAGAAGAAACCGTCCGCCATTGATTTCGCCGTCTACGGTGGACTGAGTAAAGGATTACTCGCTACTCACTCCACAATCGATTTAGATTCCGACCACCTCCCAATCCACGTTGAACTTGGAGTCAGAGGTCCAATAACTAAAACGCAGTCTTCAAGACGTCGACTTCTGCCAAAAAAAGTAAATCTTAGAAAATTCCAAGAAGATTTAAACCAGCGAGTTCTGCTAAATACAGAAATCAAATCAGGCATCGACATCGAAGATGCGATCGATATACTCACCAATAATATCTACAACGCTGCCAAAGCTGCTACACCTTTACCTCGTCGTCCACACCAACAAGAACACCGGCATCGTCATATAAACTCTGGCAACTATGCTCTAAATAGCCAAACAAAAAAACTAATTCGGCTTAAGCACAAATGCAAGCGCGAATTTATGATCCTGAGAACACCGTGCTTGAAAAAACGATACAATAACGTCCAGAATCGTTTAAAGAAGGCTCTGCGCCTAGCCAACTCTGAGCACATAAACAAAATGTTCGATAAAATTGATGCGAACGATCGCTACAAAATGCAGAAGTTGTGGAAAATTACTAAAAACTTTAAACGGCAACCAGAGCCCAACTGGCCGCTCAAAACAAGCCCGGATAGCAACAGCAGCAGCAATAATTGGACAAGGAGCAGCAATGAAAAAGCTGAGGTCTTTGCATCACATCTGGAACAACGATTCAAGCCAATTCTTAGCAACACGGATGAAATGCGAAAAAATATAGCACATGAGTTGGCACAGCAGCAGCAACTAAAATTACAGCAGGAAAGCGGCGCAGCTAGTATTGTTAGTGGTACTAAATCTAACACATTACCATTCCGACCAGTAACCGTAAGCGAGACTATGCTGGTTATAAGCTCTCTAACGTTGAATAAATCACCTGGCCTCGACAACATAGATAACCAGACCATTAAATCGTTGCCACAGAAAGCAATTACTTACCTGGTACTTATTTATAACTGCATCTTCAGACTTGGGCATTTTCCTAAGCAGTGGAAGTGTGCTGCTATCACGATGATCTTGAAGCCTGGCAAAAGCACGGACAGCGTAACATCCTATCGTCCAATAAGCCTTCTGGCGGGTTTCTCGAAGATATTCGAAAGGCTCCTCATGCGCAGACTTTTCGAATGTGATGACTTCGCCAAAGCTGTACCCACCCACCAATTCGGTTTCAGGAAAGAACATGGCACAGAGCAGCAACTTGCTAGAGTAACCCAGTTTATTCTAGACGCGTATGAGAACCGCATGTTCTGCTCTGCAGTATTCATTGACATTAGCGAGGCCTTTGACAGAGTCTGGCATACTGGCCTCCTATGGAAGCTAATCAAGCTGATGCCAATCAAGTTATTCAATGTACTGCAAAGTTATCTCGAAAATCGAACATTCATCGTATGCTGCAATGATGGGACCAAGTCAAAGCTTGGTAAACTTGGTGCCGGAGTACCACAGGGTAGTGTTCTCGGCCCCATCTTGTACACCATATACTCGTCTGATATGCCACTCCCAGCGGATGCACAATACTTTTTCCACAGACACAACGACGACAGTATGCTTCTATCTACTTACGCGGATGACACCATTATAATGAGCAAGGCCGCCACAGCCCAAAGTGCAATCAATATTAACCAAGCGTACCTAAACTGCTTCAATAACTGGGCCAATCGCTGGTGTATAAGCATTAATACCAATAAAACGGCACACGTCATCTATACTGCAAATAGAATTGATCAAATGCATACTTTGCGTCCACCACGTTTGAACGAACAGTCAATTGTTACCAAAACATGCCACCAATATTTGGGATTCCACATGGATCGGAAGCTAAATTGCACAATCCACATCACACAACTTTGTAATCGTCTGCGAGCCACATATAAAAACCTGGAGTGGATGCTTGGATGGGATAGCAAGCTGTCAAACACCTGTAAAGCAGTCATTTATAAACAGCTCATAGTACCAATATGGCAATATGCCTTACCTATTTATGGAGCTTTGGCATCAAATGCGCAGCTAAAACGCCTTGAGGTACTACAGAACATCACTTTACGTAGGATCATGAGAGCCCCCTGGTTTACCAGAAACCAAGCAATCAGAGACACCTATAATATAAAGACAATTGAGGAAACATTTCAGCTTGCTAGTGGCAGGTTTGCCGCCTCACTCAGTATCCATCCGAATGTGGAAGCACGCAAATTAATTCTCCATCCACACGTGCCGCAACGTCTGCAACGGCCGAGATACAAGCAGCAATTAAACCAGCATGTTCTACCACTCCAAAAACGGCTACAGCAGAAACCGCAACAACAACAGCAGACACAGCACGACGGCTTGCCAACGTTGCTGAGGTTGGAGAAAGAGAAGCAGGATGCCTTGCGACTTGCAGACACTTCGCTCACCCGGCAACACCAGCAGTCAAAACCACCAAAGCGGTTCGGTGAATCATTGATAAACTCATTGAGGCGTAGCTACAGGGATGGAGAGATGACGCTAGAGCAGGTCCAGGACATGATCAAAGACCAGCCTTTAGTAATTCAACGTCTAATTCTACCAGCGCCACCTCCGACTGAGCAACAGAACGAGCCACAACAACAATTGCTCATTGACGATGAAGAGCAGCTTGCCACACGACTAAAGCTCCTCCAGCTGCACATGGAACGCGAACTCGACGAGGCGCCTAATGAAGATACAACAGCGCAACATCACCAATTGTCGGGGTCGACTGAATCACATGCGGATTCAATCCAGCACGAACTCTTCAGGCCACAGCAGATAAGGCAGCAATATACACTAGCAGGCGAGCAAACGCAGCACGAAGTTTGTCAGCAGAAGCGAGCCTTTGAGCTGACCATAGCCATGTTCGGCATGCCTCCAATCTGGCCCCATCAGCCATGGCAACAGCAACAACATAGCCTGCCAATTACTTTTCCTCTGCCAGGACACAAACGACAATGGCAGAAGGGGAACACTGAGCAACAGCATCAGAGCCGGGCTGATAGCCCACCCACAAAAACACAACGAGTTAATTCTGTAAATGAAGGCCAAATATACGGATTATTGACTGAGCCAAGTACAGAATGCACAAAGTCACCTGCAAATCCAATTCGATCGGCCCTGCCACGACATCAACAACAAAGGCAGCACGTAATTATCGAGCGAACAGCTGAGCAGCAGCAGCAGACCCGGGCGGATGGCCCATCATCAGCGTCACAGCGAGTTATTTCTGCAAATGAACACCAAACATATGCACTATTTACCGAGTCAAATACAGAATGCATACATCTACCTGCACAACCATTTCGATCTCTTCCGCCATGGCATCAACGACAAAGGCAGCAAGAGATCATAGAACAGCAACAACTAGTTTCAGCAGAACAGCTCCTCCAGCCATGGCAACAGCAACCACAAAGCCAGCCAGCAAGTTTCTCCCAGTCGGGACAACAGCGACAAGAGCAGCCGGGGAACACTGAGCAGCAGCAGCAGAGCCGGGCTGAAGCTACATCAACAACAACGCGGCCAGCTAATTCTGAAAATGGAAAACAAACTTATGTATTGACTGAGCCAAGTACAGAATGCACAAAGTCACCTGCAAATCCAATTCGATCGGCCCTGCCACGACATCAACAACAATGGCAGCACGTAATTATCGAGCGAACAGCTGAGCAGCAGCAGCAGACCCGGGCGGATGGCCCATCATCAGCGTCACAGCGAGTTATTTCTGCAAATGAACACCAAACATATGCACTATTTACCGAGTCAAATACAGAATGCATACATCTACCTGCACAACCATTTCGATCTCTTCCGCCATGGCATCAACGACAAAGGCAGCAAGAGATCATAGAACAGCAACAACTAGTTTCAGCAGAACAGCTCCTCCAGCCATGGCAACAGCAACCACAAAGCCAGCCAGCAAGTTTCTCCCAGTCGGGACAACAGCGACAAGAGCAGCCGGGGAACACTGAGCAGCAGCAGCAGAGCCGGGCTGAAGCTACATCAACAACAACGCGGCCAGCTAATTCTGAAAATGGAAAACAAACATATGTATTGACCAAGCCAAGTATAGAATGCACATATTTACCTGCGCTACCAATTCAATCGCCTTTGCCACGGCATCAACGGCAAAAGCTGCAAGAGCAGCTCCTCCAGCCATGGCAACAGCAACATCAAAGCCAGCCAATGAGTTTCCCTCAGCCAGGACAACAACGACAAGAGCACCCGGGGAACACTGAGCAGCAGCAGCAGATCCGGGCGGATGGCCCACCATCAACGTCACAGCGAGTTATTTCTGCAAACGAATATCAAACATATGCATTACTTACCGAGCCAAGTAGAGAGTGCATACACTTACCTGTTCAATCTCTTCCGCCATGGCACCAACGACAAAGGCAGCAAGATATCATTAAACAGCAGCAATTGGCAGAGGGGCTCCTCCATTTATGCCAACAGCAACAACAAAGCCAGCGAATGAGTTTCTCTCTGCCAAGACACAAACGACAAAGGCAGCTGAGGAACACTGAGCAACAGCAACAGAGCCAGGCAGAAGGCCCACCAGCAAAAATGCAGCTAGTTAATTCTGTAAAGGAAGATCAAATACACGAATTATTAAATGAGCCAAGTATAAAATGCACACTGTTACCTGCAAATCCAATTCGGTCGCCCCTGCCACGACGTCAAAAACAAAGGCAGCAAGTGATTACTAAGCGAACAACTGTACGAAGTTTTGCACAGTTGCGGAGTATGGAGCGGCAGCAGCAGAGCCAGGCAGAAGCCTCATCAACAACGAAACAGCGAATCATCCCTGCAAGGAAAGATCAAATACACAAATTAATGAAAGAGCCAAGTGTGGAATGCATACATTTACCTGCACAACCAATTAAATCTCTTCCGCCACGCTATCAACGACAAAGGCAGCAAGAGATCATTGAACAGCAGCAACTAGTTTCAGCAGAGCAGCTCCGCAAACCACGACAAAAACAACAACAAAGTCTGCCAATGAGTTTCCCTCAGCCAGGGCAACAACGACAAGGGCAGCCGGGGATCATTCAGCAGCAGCCATCAATATCTGCAAATGGAGATAATACACATCTACCACTGACTGAGACAAGTGTGAAGTTCACATACTCACCTGCACAACCAACCCGATCACCTCCGCCACGGCATCACCGGCATAGGCAGCAAGGGTTCAGCGAGCACACTAAGCTACAACAACAAACTCCGACAGGCACCAAGCGCAAGCGATCCCCTCAGTTAGCACAGCAGCAACAACACAGGCATCTTCCAACCACAGACCAGGAACAGCTCCAAATTGGGCCGCATTCCTTGCAAAGTCCACTACGGCACGCGACATGTGGCCAACGGCAACGGACGCCGCAGCAGTATCCAGTTAGCGAGTGGCGACCCGGACATAACTGGAGGCAACTCGCACATCGAAAGGCACGCCCGCTTGCGAATTCACCAGAGTCCCCTGGAAAGATAAGAATAATTAATTAATTAGTAACTGGTGTTAAAAAAAAAAAAAAAAAAAAAAAAAAAAAAAAAAAAAAACAATGTATCATGTGTAACTTATTTGTAAGAAAATATTGCCAGACTGCAATACACTGCAGTCGATCACTTCCGATGCATGCGATGAATTCTCGTTCATCGCATGCGGAGTTGCCACTTTGTTTTAAGTATCGATATGTACGCTAATTATATTTGAATAAGTTGCTCGATAGTAACGCACAAATAAAATAGGTAAGCTGCCGATTGTCTCATTCGACAGCAAGCCCTCATCGTGTACAATAGTGCACAGCAACCTGAAAAAAAGCAACCTGAAAAAAAAAACCTGAAAAAAAACCTGAAAAAAAAAGCAACCTGAAAAAAAAAAAAAAGCAACCTGAAAAAAAAGCAACCTGAAAAAAAGCAACCTGAAAAAAAAGCAACCTGAAAAAAATGAAAAAAAAAGCAACCTGAAAAAAAAACCTGAAAAAAAAAACCTGAAAAAAAAACCTGAAAAAAAAAAAAAAAAAAAGAATTTTTCAATTCTACTCCGCTGCAAATAATTGCAATAATAGTTATTTCGAATAACTAATCTATTGCAAAATAAGTAATCGTGTGCGTGTTCTATGTCGTTTTGTCCTGACAAAACATATATGTGAACCCGACGTGCGCGAAAAAATTAGCGCGAGACCGCTGCGCTGCATGTACGTACATTAAACTGTACTTGCGGCTCCCAGCCTCTGTGTTAAGTGTAAAAATGCCTAAAAAGCGAAAAAATAGGTACAGCAACCTAGCCTATGAGTGGTCAGATGGAGACTCCGAGATTGCCAATGTGCTATCCCCGGAAAATTCCAACAGCTCAAAAAGTACAGATGCCGAGTGCACCGGCACTGTACCTGGGAACAAAATGGCCCCCAAAACCGACGCCAACACCAATACTAGCAAAATTGGTCAGCAACAACAACATAATGAAGACAGTGCACAGCAACTGCAAAAAACAAAATGGCCGACAGCGTCACCTCATAAAATTGGCGCGCGTGCCATTGATGTAACTTGTGATGTAAGCAACTATGTATACTGTGATGCAACTTGTGATGTCAACCGTGAAAACAATGTGATCATCTATGATTCAGATGACACTGCTAATTCGGAAGTCGTATCGGCCTGGGGCCTCTCACTTTCACCGACTGTATCCTCTCTGGATGCTACAATTGACAAAGCCGTAAATTCAAAACGCGAAAACAAAAACTCGCAACATCAGCAGCAAGTGTATAATTCGGCGCTGAATCTTCCAACAAATATCAATGCGCCAACTGCAGCTTCACTTGCTGCGCCAATACTGGAGCACTCGCCGCCTCAGGGGAGCGCACAACAACAACAACAGGTCAGAAATTTGGTGCCAGGCTTGCCGCCAAATGCAATCTCAGCTGAAGAAACACAGCATCAAATGCCTAAAGCTACTCCGGGCCATTCGCCTAATGCAAACTCAACACCTACAAACGTACTGTCACTACTAGAACAGTCGCCGACGGAAGCGAGGGCGCTCAATCAACATCAGCAGCAACAATATCAAAGTCAAAACTTGAGGCCAATTGTTCTGTCGAATCTCCTATTAAACTCAACAACCACTGCAATTGCAGCGCCAATTCGGGAACACTCTGTAAGCGAGGTGAATGCCCACCAAGAACAAACACTTAGTCAGATGCTAAATCTAGTGACAAAATCACCGGCTACGCTGTCTAAAACGGCTCTGCCGGCCTCAACAACAACAAGGCCACCAAACCCAAAACGCGCTGCACCGTATAAACATGCAACTGCAAATCAACTTAAACGCAAAGTTACCACGCCAATGCAGCACCACAACTTAAAACGCTCTGCATACTCTTTAAGCGATGCTTCACTAAGGAAAGCTATACATACAAGCGCACGGCCTATTGTCAAGCTATATGACTTTTCGAAATTAAAAACAAGATCGGCAGATAAATCAGCAAAGCCGACTAAGCCAGCAACAACAACTCGACTGAACAACTCTGAGGAATGTATGGACATCAGTGATGAATGCCTGGACCTTGATAGTCTGATGGTAGACAGCAACGACTCAAATGATTCCGGCACCTTTCCCACCATCATGCCTCTCAGCACCGATACACAGCAGAATCAGCAGCAACAACAGCAACAGCAACAACAACAGCCGCAGCCAACTCGGAGTGCCAAAATTCCATCTCTCTTCCTGCCCAACGTCCACGAGATTCAACCTTTGCTGGATAGACTCAATGGGACACCAGGCGTTAGTAAATTCACGACAAAGTGCACGCAGAACGACGGCATTCGAGTTCAGTGCAGCGATATTGCAACTTATAATGCCATACTGGCGACTCTTAACGCTGAGAATACGCACATGCACACCCATCAGCCTCGAAGGGAACGTGGATATAGAGTAATTATACGGAATCTACATCGCACCACTCCCTGTGACTGGCTACGTGCCCAACTAGCACAACTAGGGTATGCGACCAGGTACATCAACGTCTTGAAACATCGCTTCACCGGCAAGACTATGAATATTTTTGAAGTTGAGCTGAAGCCAAGAGCTGACGGCGAGCACGAGAAAATATGCAATCTAAAGGAGCTGGGTAACCAGCACATATCTGTCGAACGCCAACTAAGAAGAACAGACCCAGTGCAGTGCCACCGCTGCCAGGAGTTCGGCCACAGTAAGAATTACTGCCGTAGGCCGTTTGTTTGCTTAAAATGCGCAGGAGGCCACATGACAACTGAGTGTACCAAAGACAGGAACACAGAAGCCAAATGTGCCAACTGCCACGGAAAGCACATAGCCAGCTACAAGGGGTGCCCGGCATTTAAAAACGCGCAGAGCAAGCTTCTAGCAAATCGAGTTCGAGCCACAAGTGGGCGCCAGAAACATCAACAGCAGACCGGACCTGCAGCCAACAAGCAGCCAAACATAGGCAGCTCCTCACCTCCGCAGTGGCAGCAACAACAACAGCACACCGGCATGCAACAGCAACATCATGAACGCCAGACCAGTGAACGCCAACAAGGGGAACAAATGCAGCACCAGCATAGTGAACGCCAGCAACATAAGCAGCAGCTGCAACACCAGCACCAATACAAACAAAATAACAACAATCTTACTCTCACTTACAGTCAAGTTGCACGCAGCAAGGGCCCTTCTGCAGAAGGGCGCAACCCGGCTATGAGGCACCTGCAGAAAGTCCAGCAGCAGCTTCGACTGGAGCAGGAGAAACAGCAGCCAAGCAAGCAGAAGAAGCAACAGCAGCAACTCCATCTCCAGCAACTGACTAGCAGTCCTCGCCTACAGATAGATACGCAACAGCAGCATCAGCAAATACAGCCCAGTCATCGGCAGCAACATCAGCCACAGCAGCGACAGCTAAACAACAGCAGGGAATTCAACCCCACCCCAGGTCAACTGACTCCAGTAAAAAACACAGAGAGGAAAATACGCAACCCGGCAATGTTGCATCTACAAAACCTGCAGCAACAGCTTCGACTCAAGCAGTCACAACACCAGCACGGTGTACAACATCTGCAGCAGCAAGAAGAAGGCCCCCGCATGCATGAACAGCACCACAGTGAGCAACAACAGCAACAAGGACAGCGGCAACAGCATGATGGGCCTCTTATGTACGCACTGGAGCGAAACCTGCGCATTGTTAACGATATGGGTGAAAAGATTGACAAATTGCTAAGCATCTTGCATGCACTTGTTCTGCCCAGAATTAACAACCAGCCCATGGCAGTATTAAATCCACAAGTCTCAGCGCAAGAATATAGCGCTGCAGACCCAACTAATGACTGTCAAATGACTGATGATCATAATCCCAACACTGTCAATGACATGTCAAATGATGGATAGACTACAATCAAACTACCTTCCTGACGGCCAGATCAACATGACTGCAAATATATTAAATTATGATGATGCTAATAATATCAGAGCCACAGAGAATAGCCCCACAGTAGTTGCCGGCCAAGGCGGCGATCAATATGGCGACTCCTTTAAAATCGCCTATTGGAACGCCGCCGGTGTCGGCAACAAGCAATTGGAGCTGGAAATATTCATGCAACGAAACAAAATAGACATCATGATGGTAATTGAAACCCGCATCTCTCCAACAAGAACACTTCAGGTGAATGGATACTACACATACACTTCCTCGCATCCGCATAGTCACAGAAGTGGTGGAGTTGCAACATTAATAAAACACGGGATCAAGCATTCAGCTCTTCAGCCAATAGCAGCATCGTTCCTGCAATGTGCTCCAATTACCGTGACCACTGAAGAAAACAACAGAATAAACACGGTCATTATTGCGCCAATATATTGCCCTCCACAACATACCTGGTCTACAAATCACTTTAAGATGCTATTCAAACACTTCGACAGTCTCATCAAAGGTTCCAGTTTCATCCTTTGCGGCGACTGGAACGCAAAGCATCAGTGGTGGGGCAATACTCGTTCCTGTCGCCGTGGTAGAGCCATAATGGAGTGTATTCATAAATACAATCGCTACAATGTGCTCGCAACAGGAGGTGCAACGCACTTTCCTTACGACAAGAAGAAGAAACCGTCCGCCATTGATTTCGCCGTCTACGGTGGACTGAGTAAAGGATTACTCGCTACTCACTCCACAATCGATTTAGATTCCGACCACCTCCCAATCCACGTTGAACTTGGAGTCAGAGGTCCAATAACTAAAACGCAGTCTTCAAGACGTCGACTTCTGCCAAAAAAAGTAAATCTTAGAAAATTCCAAGAAGATTTAAACCAGCGAGTTCTGCTAAATACAGAAATCAAATCAGGCATCGACATCGAAGATGCGATCGATATACTCACCAATAATATCTACAACGCTGCCAAAGCTGCTACACCTTTACCTCGTCGTCCACACCAACAAGAACACCGGCATCGTCATATAAACTCTGGCAACTATGCTCTAAATAGCCAAACAAAAAAACTAATTCGGCTTAAGCACAAATGCAAGCGCGAATTTATGATCCTGAGAACACCGTGCTTGAAAAAACGATACAATAACGTCCAGAATCGTTTAAAGAAGGCTCTGCGCCTAGCCAACTCTGAGCACATAAACAAAATGTTCGATAAAATTGATGCGAACGATCGCTACAAAATGCAGAAGTTGTGGAAAATTACTAAAAACTTTAAACGGCAACCAGAGCCCAACTGGCCGCTCAAAACAAGCCCGGATAGCAACAGCAGCAGCAATAATTGGACAAGGAGCAGCAATGAAAAAGCTGAGGTCTTTGCATCACATCTGGAACAACGATTCAAGCCAATTCTTAGCAACACGGATGAAATGCGAAAAAATATAGCACATGAGTTGGCACAGCAGCAGCAACTAAAATTACAGCAGGAAAGCGGCGCAGCTAGTATTGTTAGTGGTACTAAATCTAACACATTACCATTCCGACCAGTAACCGTAAGCGAGACTATGCTGGTTATAAGCTCTCTAACGTTGAATAAATCACCTGGCCTCGACAACATAGATAACCAGACCATTAAATCGTTGCCACAGAAAGCAATTACTTACCTGGTACTTATTTATAACTGCATCTTCAGACTTGGGCATTTTCCTAAGCAGTGGAAGTGTGCTGCTATCACGATGATCTTGAAGCCTGGCAAAAGCACGGACAGCGTAACATCCTATCGTCCAATAAGCCTTCTGGCGGGTTTCTCGAAGATATTCGAAAGGCTCCTCATGCGCAGACTTTTCGAATGTGATGACTTCGCCAAAGCTGTACCCACCCACCAATTCGGTTTCAGGAAAGAACATGGCACAGAGCAGCAACTTGCTAGAGTAACCCAGTTTATTCTAGACGCGTATGAGAACCGCATGTTCTGCTCTGCAGTATTCATTGACATTAGCGAGGCCTTTGACAGAGTCTGGCATACTGGCCTCCTATGGAAGCTAATCAAGCTGATGCCAATCAAGTTATTCAATGTACTGCAAAGTTATCTCGAAAATCGAACATTCATCGTATGCTGCAATGATGGGACCAAGTCAAAGCTTGGTAAACTTGGTGCCGGAGTACCACAGGGTAGTGTTCTCGGCCCCATCTTGTACACCATATACTCGTCTGATATGCCACTCCCAGCGGATGCACAATACTTTTTCCACAGACACAACGACGACAGTATGCTTCTATCTACTTACGCGGATGACACCATTATAATGAGCAAGGCCGCCACAGCCCAAAGTGCAATCAATATTAACCAAGCGTACCTAAACTGCTTCAATAACTGGGCCAATCGCTGGTGTATAAGCATTAATACCAATAAAACGGCACACGTCATCTATACTGCAAATAGAATTGATCAAATGCATACTTTGCGTCCACCACGTTTGAACGAACAGTCAATTGTTACCAAAACATGCCACCAATATTTGGGATTCCACATGGATCGGAAGCTAAATTGCACAATCCACATCACACAACTTTGTAATCGTCTGCGAGCCACATATAAAAACCTGGAGTGGATGCTTGGATGGGATAGCAAGCTGTCAAACACCTGTAAAGCAGTCATTTATAAACAGCTCATAGTACCAATATGGCAATATGCCTTACCTATTTATGGAGCTTTGGCATCAAATGCGCAGCTAAAACGCCTTGAGGTACTACAGAACATCACTTTACGTAGGATCATGAGAGCCCCCTGGTTTACCAGAAACCAAGCAATCAGAGACACCTATAATATAAAGACAATTGAGGAAACATTTCAGCTTGCTAGTGGCAGGTTTGCCGCCTCACTCAGTATCCATCCGAATGTGGAAGCACGCAAATTAATTCTCCATCCACACGTGCCGCAACGTCTGCAACGGCCGAGATACAAGCAGCAATTAAACCAGCATGTTCTACCACTCCAAAAACGGCTACAGCAGAAACCGCAACAACAACAGCAGACACAGCACGACGGCTTGCCAACGTTGCTGAGGTTGGAGAAAGAGAAGCAGGATGCCTTGCGACTTGCAGACACTTCGCTCACCCGGCAACACCAGCAGTCAAAACCACCAAAGCGGTTCGGTGAATCATTGATAAACTCATTGAGGCGTAGCTACAGGGATGGAGAGATGACGCTAGAGCAGGTCCAGGACATGATCAAAGACCAGCCTTTAGTAATTCAACGTCTAATTCTACCAGCGCCACCTCCGACTGAGCAACAGAACGAGCCACAACAACAATTGCTCATTGACGATGAAGAGCAGCTTGCCACACGACTAAAGCTCCTCCAGCTGCACATGGAACGCGAACTCGACGAGGCGCCTAATGAAGATACAACAGCGCAACATCACCAATTGTCGGGGTCGACTGAATCACATGCGGATTCAATCCAGCACGAACTCTTCAGGCCACAGCAGATAAGGCAGCAATATACACTAGCAGGCGAGCAAACGCAGCACGAAGTTTGTCAGCAGAAGCGAGCCTTTGAGCTGACCATAGCCATGTTCGGCATGCCTCCAATCTGGCCCCATCAGCCATGGCAACAGCAACAACATAGCCTGCCAATTACTTTTCCTCTGCCAGGACACAAACGACAATGGCAGAAGGGGAACACTGAGCAACAGCATCAGAGCCGGGCTGATAGCCCACCCACAAAAACACAACGAGTTAATTCTGTAAATGAAGGCCAAATATACGGATTATTGACTGAGCCAAGTACAGAATGCACAAAGTCACCTGCAAATCCAATTCGATCGGCCCTGCCACGACATCAACAACAAAGGCAGCACGTAATTATCGAGCGAACAGCTGAGCAGCAGCAGCAGACCCGGGCGGATGGCCCATCATCAGCGTCACAGCGAGTTATTTCTGCAAATGAACACCAAACATATGCACTATTTACCGAGTCAAATACAGAATGCATACATCTACCTGCACAACCATTTCGATCTCTTCCGCCATGGCATCAACGACAAAGGCAGCAAGAGATCATAGAACAGCAACAACTAGTTTCAGCAGAACAGCTCCTCCAGCCATGGCAACAGCAACCACAAAGCCAGCCAGCAAGTTTCTCCCAGTCGGGACAACAGCGACAAGAGCAGCCGGGGAACACTGAGCAGCAGCAGCAGAGCCGGGCTGAAGCTACATCAACAACAACGCGGCCAGCTAATTCTGAAAATGGAAAACAAACTTATGTATTGACTGAGCCAAGTACAGAATGCACAAAGTCACCTGCAAATCCAATTCGATCGGCCCTGCCACGACATCAACAACAATGGCAGCACGTAATTATCGAGCGAACAGCTGAGCAGCAGCAGCAGACCCGGGCGGATGGCCCATCATCAGCGTCACAGCGAGTTATTTCTGCAAATGAACACCAAACATATGCACTATTTACCGAGTCAAATACAGAATGCATACATCTACCTGCACAACCATTTCGATCTCTTCCGCCATGGCATCAACGACAAAGGCAGCAAGAGATCATAGAACAGCAACAACTAGTTTCAGCAGAACAGCTCCTCCAGCCATGGCAACAGCAACCACAAAGCCAGCCAGCAAGTTTCTCCCAGTCGGGACAACAGCGACAAGAGCAGCCGGGGAACACTGAGCAGCAGCAGCAGAGCCGGGCTGAAGCTACATCAACAACAACGCGGCCAGCTAATTCTGAAAATGGAAAACAAACTTATGTATTGACTGAGCCAAGTACAGAATGCACAAAGTCACCTGCAAATCCAATTCGATCGGCCCTGCCACGACATCAACAACAATGGCAGCACTTAATTATCGAGCGATCAGCTGAGCAGCAGCAGCAGATCCGGGCGGATGGCCCATCATCAACGTCACAGCGAGTTATTTCTGCAAATGAATATAAAAAATATGCATTATTTACCGAACCAAGCATAGAATGCATACACTTACCTGTACAATCAATTCAATCTCTTCCGCCATGGCATCTACGACAAAGGCAGCAAGATACCATAGAACAGCAACAACTAGCTTCAGCAGAGCAGCTCCTCCAGCCATGGCAACACCAACAACTAAGCCAACCAGTAAGTTTCTCTCAGTTGGGACAACAACGACAAGAGCAGCCGGGGAACACTGAGCAGCAGCAGCAGAGCCGGGCTGAAGCTACATCAACAACAACGCGGACAGCTAATTCTGAAAATGGAAAACAAATTGATGTATTGACTGAGCCAAGTATAGAATGCTCACAGTTAGCTACAAATCCAATTCGATCGCCCCTGCCACGACGTCAACAACGAAGGCAGCAAGTGATCATCGAGCGAACAACTGAGCAGCAGCAAATTCGGTCTGAAACCAACATGACACAGAAGTGGCCAGATCAGCACTGGGATACCGAGCGAGAAACTCTACAGCAATTGCCTGTTACTCAGCTTAAAAAATCTGGAAACAAATTCATAAAACAGGCTTCATTATCGGTGCCTAATAGTAAATGCACTCACTTACCTGAACAGACAATTCGATTTCCATTTCCACGGCAACGAGTTGGTCAACTTGGGATTTTAGACCAGCAGCAAATCCAGCCCTCAGCTAAACGACGGAGGCAACTTGGACCTGCAGAGCCGCCTTCGACTCACCTAGACCAATTGGCAAAAAAACGTAAGATGAGTGCAAACGAAAATCGACGACCAAGTTGCTCCTTCCTACCAGGACAACAAAGACAAGGGCAGCCGGAGAATATTAAACAGCAGCAGAGCCGGGCGGAAGCCTCATCAACAACAGCGCAGCGAGCTAATTCTGAAAATGGAAAACAAACATATGTATTGACCAAGCCAAGTATAGAATGCACATATTTACCTGCGCTACCAATTCAATCGCCTTTGCCACGGCATCAACGGCAAAAGCTGCAAGAGCAGCTCCTCCAGCCATGGCAACAGCAACATCAAAGCCAGCCAATGAGTTTCCCTCAGCCAGGACAACAACGACAAGAGCACCCGGGGAACACTGAGCAGCAGCAGCAGATCCGGGCGGATGGCCCACCATCAACGTCACAGCGAGTTATTTCTGCAAACGAATATCAAACATATGCATTACTTACCGAGCCAAGTAGAGAGTGCATACACTTACCTGTTCAATCTCTTCCGCCATGGCACCAACGACAAAGGCAGCAAGATATCATTAAACAGCAGCAATTGGCAGAGGGGCTCCTCCATTTATGCCAACAGCAACAACAAAGCCAGCGAATGAGTTTCTCTCTGCCAAGACACAAACGACAAAGGCAGCTGAGGAACACTGAGCAACAGCAACAGAGCCAGGCAGAAGGCCCACCAGCAAAAATGCAGCTAGTTAATTCTGTAAAGGAAGATCAAATACACGAATTATTAAATGAGCCAAGTATAAAATGCACACTGTTACCTGCAAATCCAATTCGGTCGCCCCTGCCACGACGTCAAAAACAAAGGCAGCAAGTGATTACTAAGCGAACAACTGTACGAAGTTTTGCACAGTTGCGGAGTATGGAGCGGCAGCAGCAGAGCCAGGCAGAAGCCTCATCAACAACGAAACAGCGAATCATCCCTGCAAGGAAAGATCAAATACACAAATTAATGAAAGAGCCAAGTGTGGAATGCATACATTTACCTGCACAACCAATTAAATCTCTTCCGCCACGCTATCAACGACAAAGGCAGCAAGAGATCATTGAACAGCAGCAACTAGTTTCAGCAGAGCAGCTCCGCAAACCACGACAAAAACAACAACAAAGTCTGCCAATGAGTTTCCCTCAGCCAGGGCAACAACGACAAGGGCAGCCGGGGATCATTCAGCAGCAGCCATCAATATCTGCAAATGGAGATAATACACATCTACCACTGACTGAGACAAGTGTGAAGTTCACATACTCACCTGCACAACCAACCCGATCACCTCCGCCACGGCATCACCGGCATAGGCAGCAAGGGTTCAGTGAGCACACTAAGCTACAACAACAAACTCCGACAGGCACCAAGCGCAAGCGATCCCCTCAGTTAGCACAGCAGCAACAACACAGGCATCTTCCAACCACAGACCAGGAACAGCTCCAAATTGGGCCGCATTCCTTGCAAAGTCCACTACGGCACGCGACATGTGGCCAACGGCAACGGACGCCGCAGCAGTATCCAGTTAGCGAGTGGCGACCCGGACATAACTGGAGGCAACTCGCACATCGAAAGGCACGCCCGCTTGCGAATTCACCAGAGTCCCCTGGAAAGATAAGAATAATTAATTAATTAGTAACTGGTGTTAAAAAAAAAAAAAAAAAAAAAAAAAAAAAAAAAAAAAAACAATGTATCATGTGTAACTTATTTGTAAGAAAATATTGCCAGACTGCAATACACTGCAGTCGATCACTTCCGATGCATGCGATGAATTCTCGTTCATCGCATGCGGAGTTGCCACTTTGTTTTAAGTATCGATATGTACGCTAATTATATTTGAATAAGTTGCTCGATAGTAACGCACAAATAAAATAGGTAAGCTGCCGATTGTCTCATTCGACAGCAAGCCCTCATCGTGTACAATAGTGCACAGCAACCTGAAAAAAAAAACAGCAAGCCCTCATCGTGTACAATAGTGCACAGCAACCTGAAAAAAAACCAAAGCGGTTCGGTGAATCATTGATAAACTCATTGAGGCGTAGCTACAGGGATGGAGAGATGACGCTAGAGCAGGTCCAGGACATGATCAAAGACCAGCCTTTAGTAATTCAACGTCTAATTCTACCAGCGCCACCTCCGACTGAGCAACAGAACGAGCCACAACAACAATTGCTCATTGACGATGAAGAGCAGCTTGCCACACGACTAAAGCTCCTCCAGCTGCACATGGAACGCGAACTCGACGAGGCGCCTAATGAAGATACAACAGCGCAACATCACCAATTGTCGGGGTCGACTGAATCACATGCGGATTCAATCCAGCACGAACTCTTCAGGCCACAGCAGATAAGGCAGCAATATACACTAGCAGGCGAGCAAACGCAGCACGAAGTTTGTCAGCAGAAGCGAGCCTTTGAGCTGACCATAGCCATGTTCGGCATGCCTCCAATCTGGCCCCATCAGCCATGGCAACAGCAACAACATAGCCTGCCAATTACTTTTCCTCTGCCAGGACACAAACGACAATGGCAGAAGGGGAACACTGAGCAACAGCATCAGAGCCGGGCTGATAGCCCACCCACAAAAACACAACGAGTTAATTCTGTAAATGAAGGCCAAATATACGGATTATTGACTGAGCCAAGTACAGAATGCACAAAGTCACCTGCAAATCCAATTCGATCGGCCCTGCCACGACATCAACAACAAAGGCAGCACGTAATTATCGAGCGAACAGCTGAGCAGCAGCAGCAGACCCGGGCGGATGGCCCATCATCAGCGTCACAGCGAGTTATTTCTGCAAATGAACACCAAACATATGCACTATTTACCGAGTCAAATACAGAATGCATACATCTACCTGCACAACCATTTCGATCTCTTCCGCCATGGCATCAACGACAAAGGCAGCAAGAGATCATAGAACAGCAACAACTAGTTTCAGCAGAACAGCTCCTCCAGCCATGGCAACAGCAACCACAAAGCCAGCCAGCAAGTTTCTCCCAGTCGGGACAACAGCGACAAGAGCAGCCGGGGAACACTGAGCAGCAGCAGCAGAGCCGGGCTGAAGCTACATCAACAACAACGCGGCCAGCTAATTCTGAAAATGGAAAACAAACTTATGTATTGACTGAGCCAAGTACAGAATGCACAAAGTCACCTGCAAATCCAATTCGATCGGCCCTGCCACGACATCAACAACAATGGCAGCACGTAATTATCGAGCGAACAGCTGAGCAGCAGCAGCAGACCCGGGCGGATGGCCCATCATCAGCGTCACAGCGAGTTATTTCTGCAAATGAACACCAAACATATGCACTATTTACCGAGTCAAATACAGAATGCATACATCTACCTGCACAACCATTTCGATCTCTTCCGCCATGGCATCAACGACAAAGGCAGCAAGAGATCATAGAACAGCAACAACTAGTTTCAGCAGAACAGCTCCTCCAGCCATGGCAACAGCAACCACAAAGCCAGCCAGCAAGTTTCTCCCAGTCGGGACAACAGCGACAAGAGCAGCCGGGGAACACTGAGCAGCAGCAGCAGAGCCGGGCTGAAGCTACATCAACAACAACGCGGCCAGCTAATTCTGAAAATGGAAAACAAACTTATGTATTGACTGAGCCAAGTACAGAATGCACAAAGTCACCTGCAAATCCAATTCGATCGGCCCTGCCACGACATCAACAACAATGGCAGCACTTAATTATCGAGCGATCAGCTGAGCAGCAGCAGCAGATCCGGGCGGATGGCCCATCATCAACGTCACAGCGAGTTATTTCTGCAAATGAATATAAAAAATATGCATTATTTACCGAACCAAGCATAGAATGCATACACTTACCTGTACAATCAATTCAATCTCTTCCGCCATGGCATCTACGACAAAGGCAGCAAGATACCATAGAACAGCAACAACTAGCTTCAGCAGAGCAGCTCCTCCAGCCATGGCAACACCAACAACTAAGCCAACCAGTAAGTTTCTCTCAGTTGGGACAACAACGACAAGAGCAGCCGGGGAACACTGAGCAGCAGCAGCAGAGCCGGGCTGAAGCTACATCAACAACAACGCGGACAGCTAATTCTGAAAATGGAAAACAAATTGATGTATTGACTGAGCCAAGTATAGAATGCTCACAGTTAGCTACAAATCCAATTCGATCGCCCCTGCCACGACGTCAACAACGAAGGCAGCAAGTGATCATCGAGCGAACAACTGAGCAGCAGCAAATTCGGTCTGAAACCAACATGACACAGAAGTGGCCAGATCAGCACTGGGATACCGAGCGAGAAACTCTACAGCAATTGCCTGTTACTCAGCTTAAAAAATCTGGAAACAAATTCATAAAACAGGCTTCATTATCGGTGCCTAATAGTAAATGCACTCACTTACCTGAACAGACAATTCGATTTCCATTTCCACGGCAACGAGTTGGTCAACTTGGGATTTTAGACCAGCAGCAAATCCAGCCCTCAGCTAAACGACGGAGGCAACTTGGACCTGCAGAGCCGCCTTCGACTCACCTAGACCAATTGGCAAAAAAACGTAAGATGAGTGCAAACGAAAATCGACGACCAAGTTGCTCCTTCCTACCAGGACAACAAAGACAAGGGCAGCCGGAGAATATTAAACAGCAGCAGAGCCGGGCGGAAGCCTCATCAACAACAGCGCAGCGAGCTAATTCTGAAAATGGAAAACAAACATATGTATTGACCAAGCCAAGTATAGAATGCACATATTTACCTGCGCTACCAATTCAATCGCCTTTGCCACGGCATCAACGGCAAAAGCTGCAAGAGCAGCTCCTCCAGCCATGGCAACAGCAACATCAAAGCCAGCCAATGAGTTTCCCTCAGCCAGGACAACAACGACAAGAGCACCCGGGGAACACTGAGCAGCAGCAGCAGATCCGGGCGGATGGCCCACCATCAACGTCACAGCGAGTTATTTCTGCAAACGAATATCAAACATATGCATTACTTACCGAGCCAAGTAGAGAGTGCATACACTTACCTGTTCAATCTCTTCCGCCATGGCACCAACGACAAAGGCAGCAAGATATCATTAAACAGCAGCAATTGGCAGAGGGGCTCCTCCATTTATGCCAACAGCAACAACAAAGCCAGCGAATGAGTTTCTCTCTGCCAAGACACAAACGACAAAGGCAGCTGAGGAACACTGAGCAACAGCAACAGAGCCAGGCAGAAGGCCCACCAGCAAAAATGCAGCTAGTTAATTCTGTAAAGGAAGATCAAATACACGAATTATTAAATGAGCCAAGTATAAAATGCACACTGTTACCTGCAAATCCAATTCGGTCGCCCCTGCCACGACGTCAAAAACAAAGGCAGCAAGTGATTACTAAGCGAACAACTGTACGAAGTTTTGCACAGTTGCGGAGTATGGAGCGGCAGCAGCAGAGCCAGGCAGAAGCCTCATCAACAACGAAACAGCGAATCATCCCTGCAAGGAAAGATCAAATACACAAATTAATGAAAGAGCCAAGTGTGGAATGCATACATTTACCTGCACAACCAATTAAATCTCTTCCGCCACGCTATCAACGACAAAGGCAGCAAGAGATCATTGAACAGCAGCAACTAGTTTCAGCAGAGCAGCTCCGCAAACCACGACAAAAACAACAACAAAGTCTGCCAATGAGTTTCCCTCAGCCAGGGCAACAACGACAAGGGCAGCCGGGGATCATTCAGCAGCAGCCATCAATATCTGCAAATGGAGATAATACACATCTACCACTGACTGAGACAAGTGTGAAGTTCACATACTCACCTGCACAACCAACCCGATCACCTCCGCCACGGCATCACCGGCATAGGCAGCAAGGGTTCAGTGAGCACACTAAGCTACAACAACAAACTCCGACAGGCACCAAGCGCAAGCGATCCCCTCAGTTAGCACAGCAGCAACAACACAGGCATCTTCCAACCACAGACCAGGAACAGCTCCAAATTGGGCCGCATTCCTTGCAAAGTCCACTACGGCACGCGACATGTGGCCAACGGCAACGGACGCCGCAGCAGTATCCAGTTAGCGAGTGGCGACCCGGACATAACTGGAGGCAACTCGCACATCGAAAGGCACGCCCGCTTGCGAATTCACCAGAGTCCCCTGGAAAGATAAGAATAATTAATTAATTAGTAACTGGTGTTAAAAAAAAAAAAAAAAAAAAAAAAAAAAAAAAAAAAACAATGTATCATGTGTAACTTATTTGTAAGAAAATATTGCCAGACTGCAATACACTGCAGTCGATCACTTCCGATGCATGCGATGAATTCTCGTTCATCGCATGCGGAGTTGCCACTTTGTTTTAAGTATCGATATGTACGCTAATTATATTTGAATAAGTTGCTCGATAGTAACGCACAAATAAAATAGGTAAGCTGCCGATTGTCTCATTCGACAGCAAGCCCTCATCGTGTACAATAGTGCACAGCAACCTGAAAAAAAAAATCAGCATCCACACCAACACCAGCAACGGCAACCGCTACATCATCAGAAGCAGCAACAACATCAGCAGCAGAAGAAGAGAAAGCCGAAGCCGAAACATAAGCGAGCGACTCCGCTCTCTGCAGCTCAGTCGCTGTCGGCGCTTGCGTCGGCAGAGGCTCCACTTGATCGTTTGAGTGGCGGCGGCAGCGGCAGCAGAGCAGCAACTGAGCTGAGTGAATTCAACAGCGACAGCAATGGACTGAGTGAGAGCGAACATGGCAACATGTTCGATACGAACTCAGAGCCAAATGTTTGGAGCGAGAACATGGGGCGTCAGCAACATGTTGCTAGAGCGCAAGTACACGGCAACATGTATACTGACAGCCCAGCCAATACTGACACAGACTCGCACTGTGTTTTATCAAGCCAGGAAGCTGGAAATGAGTTAAACAATGCCGATTCCAACTTATCGGCTAGCCAATGCGTCCGCAATGAGGACATTATTGCAAATAATTATGCTGCAAATATGCCAACAAATTTAATGGAAATTTCTGGATTTGAAAATGAGGCGAGCGGACAGCCACCAATTGATATAATGGATATTATTTTGGGGTTCGAAATGCCTGAGCCATCAAATGACAATACGGCTGCCAAGCGGCCACAAAAACGAAAAATAGCGACTAAGCAAACACTTAATAAGCGCCCAGCTAAAAGTGGTGGCTCGAATGCTGGCAATATTAAGAATGCTACCTTCACAGCCACAGTCAACAACAACAACAACAACAACAACAGGGTCAGCGATAGTGAGAATGATGACATGGAAGTTGAAGAAACGGCCTCCAACTGTATGTCGAATACAGACTCCGGCCAGCCAATCCAGCAGACAACAGCTCATAGGGTCAGAGTGCCCACAATTTATCTGCCCAATGTGGATGATATTCAACAGTTAACTGCAAATATCACGAACAATTTGGGTGCCAATAAATTCGCCACCAAATGCACTCAGGCAGGTGGTGTGCGAGTACAATGTGCCGATATTGAGGCATACAATGCAGCAATCAAGCTGCTTGATGCATCAAATATATACCGGCATACCCATCAACTGCGCAATGAGCGCGGAGCACGGTATATTATACGCCACCTGCACTATTCAACGCCATGCGATTGGATTCGCATGGAGCTGAGAAGATTGGGACATGTGGTGAGATATGTGGACGTTTTAAAACAACGCTACACGGCCAAGCCAATAAATATTTTTGAAATAGAAATTGAGCCGAAAGCGGACACTAATAATAACATACTGGAAATAAAGCATCTTGGCAGCCAGGAAGTTAAAGTGGAGAGGCAGCGGAAGCGCACTGATCCTGTTCAGTGCCACCGTTGCCAGGCATATGGTCACAGCAAGAACTATTGCCGTCGACCGTTCATATGCCTCAAATGCGGGCTAGGACACCCCACAACAATGTGCACCAAGGCAAGAGGCGCGCCTTCTAGGTGCGCCAATTGCCAGGGTGAACATATTGCCAGCTATAAAGGATGCAAGGCCTTTAAGGATGAGCGAGCTAAGCTAGCTGCTAATAGATTACGTACATCAACTAATCAGCAGCAGCAGCAGAAGCATCAGCTAGCAGTCAATAAGCGCACTAAAGTAGCGCATAATGAGGCGTCCAGTCAACAACAAAAGCATAAAAATATGGTCAACTCCACTATGACATACAGTCAGGTGGCTAGAGGGCATGCCAATTCTGGCCGGGTACGTAATCCGGCCACTAAACATCTTCAACAATTCCAGCAGAGGCTCCAGCTGGAACACAAACAGCAGCAGAAGAAGCAGTCGGGCCAATTAGTGGCAGAGAGGGCTACAAATACATCAATATCTACCCATCAGCAGCAATACAAACGACAGCAACAACAACAACAACAACAACAAAAACAGCTAAATGGAGAAATTCCGGCCAATAATGCAGCTATAGAAGCTTTTACAAGCGATATGGCTGCAATGCATCAAATGGCCCAAAAATTGGATCAGGTAGTTGGCCTACTATTACAAATAGTAGCCAACTCAAATATTTCTATGCCTGCAACAAATTTGCACGGCTCAGCCACACGGACGCTATCTAGATCACAGATTGATAGCGCCCGTCAAGACGCCAATGATATACAAAATGTATAAAACAAGAAGAGACACTAAGAGAAACGGCCGTAGAGTTTGGGAGAACATAACAAACACTCGGAACGAACAAACTGCAATTAATGTATTAACATGTAAAGCCACTCCTTACTCATGCAGACAGGTAAATCGGCTATCAGCCTTCAATTTCGCTAGCATCAGCGATAATAATACAGATTTGGCAATCGACCAGACAACCAATAAGGCAACAGCCCTCAATTTCGCTAGCATCAGCGATAATAATACAGATTTGGCAATCGGCCAGACAACCAATAAGGCAAATAAACGCCATAAGCAATATATAGAAGCCGTCGATGAGCTTCAAAAATACATCTTAGATGATATACAAGCAGCCTTAGAATCAAATTTTGATTTTGATTCTGAGGATGCATTCGAATTCATGAATGATATATACAATCATGCAGAATATGTTTCTCCCCAACTCAGCCGTAGCCGAAAAGGTACCTCTATGTCTAAAAGGAAATATAGAGGGCACACGCTGCTACGCGCAACACTAGCGTGTAGTAAGATAAAATACAGCGTGCCCAAAACATGCACTCTATGGCATAATAATCAGATGGACAACTTAGAGTTGCCATCAGATAGCATTAATCAGGAATTTAATTTCTCTATCCAACAGCCATTAATGCACAATGTGCAACAAAAACAACAACAAGAACAACTACAGCTGACTGATGAAGAGCAACAGCTAGAAGACAACATCTATGAGGACATAATTGATGCTATGTTCTTTATAGTATGTACTGAGACCACTGATATTGATTTAGAAGAGCGTAATTATATAGATGATATATGGATGGAAATGATGCATATAGCACTTAAAGAAAAATTACCTCAGCCACTAACTAACAGATCAATTTATCCGCCACTAATAAAGAGACTAACAAAATCGGACCCCGATAAGAACAGAAAAATTAGAGAAATTTTAAGTCAATTTCAGTTCTCACTTACCGGTGATCGGCTCATCCGGTTGACAACACGGCAGCAACGAGGCATATGCGAACAGCTCCAGCCGACGGCATCCAATCCGGCCTCCCATGGTATCCAACAACATCCGCAAATCCAGCAGCAAGCCCCTTGGGGGCAACAAAAGCAACAGCTCCAGCCGACGGCATCCAATCCGGCCTCCTATGGCCTCCATGAACATCCGCAAATCCAGCAGCAAGCCCCCTGGGGGCAACAAAAGCAACAGCAACAGTCGATGGCAGCCAATCCGGCCTCCTATGGCCTCCATGAACATCCGCAAATCCAGCAGCAAGCCCCCTGGGGGCAACAAAAGCAACAGCTCCAGCCGACGGCATCCAATCCGGCCTCCTATGGCCTCCATGAACATCCGCAAATCCAGCAGCAAGCCCCTTGGGGGCAACAAAAGCAACAGCAACAGTCGATGGCAGCCAATCCGGCCTCCTATGGCCTCCATGAACAAGCAACAATCCACCAAGATGGGCAGCAGAGCCAACAACACCATCACCAATCGACGGTAGCCACCACGGCCTCCAATGGCATGGCACAGCAGCAACCAATGCGGCAGACGGACCAGAAGGATCACCAGGGACAGCATCAGCTGTCAATGGTGACCATAGAGGCTTCTCCTGACCAGCACCAGCATCTCCAAATTGAGTTGCCGGCCCATATGGGCCAGCAGCACAAAGCGAGTACAGTCACTATGGCCAAGCAAGACCAGCATTCGGCCCAATGGGGGCAGCGGCTACAGCAAGAATGGTCGATGGTTGTCAAATTGGCCTCCAGTGGACACCAGAAGCACCAGCCAATCCAGCAGCACCTGCTTGCAGGCGAGCAGCTACAGGAAAAGCGATTGACGGCGAGCATGACGGCCTTTCCTGACCGTCAAACGCATCCGCCAATCCAGCTGCCCGCTTACAAGCCGGAGCAGCTACAGAAGCTATGTTCAACGTCGGCCTCCACGGGCCAGCGGCAGCAGCAGCAACAGCAGACATACGCATCCAATCCGGCCTCCTATGGCGCACGTCAACACCAGCAAATCCAGCAGCACGCCCTATGGGAGCAGCAGTTTCAGCAACAAGGGCCAATGGCGGCCTCAAATCAGCAACAGCATCCACTAATTGAGCGGCAAATCCTCCGAGGACGACGGCGCTCAAATAACCGATCGACGGTGGCCACCACGGCATCCCAGGGTATGTCACAGCATCCACTAATACGGCAGACAGACCAGAAGGATCACCAGGGACAGCAACAGCTGTCAATGGTGACCATAGAGGCTTCTCCTGACCAGCACCAGCATCTCCAAATTGAGTTGCCGGCCCATATGGGCCAGCAGCATCAAGCGATGCCAGCCACTACGGCCTCTCAGGGCCAGCAACAGAAGCCGAAAATTGGTCAGCCTGTTGTTGAGGGACAGCAGGCGCATATACAGAGATCGACGGTGGCCAAAATATCCATGGATGGCCACGGTACGCATCCGCAATTCCACCGACCTGCCTATACGGGAAGGCGATGTATGCAGAGGCGACGACCGATGGCAGCCCAGAGGCCATTAAAACAACGCAGAAGCTGCCACTACCTGAAAAAGAGCAATTTGAATCACCATGGCAAAAAGAAAACAAAGCCAATTGTGTACATACCTGCACAGCCGGACATGCGCGACAAACAGCGATCAGCGAAGGAGACTTGGCAACTCGTCAAGCGACACCCACTCGATGCTGAGTGGCCGGTGTCTGCTCCACCTGATCGCCCTATAATGATGCAGCGCAAGCTGCACGTCAATAAGCCTCCGGGCAATATTAAGCGTAGAAGGCGTGGCAGCAAGGAGACGATCAATTGGTCACGCATCCTGGGCGCGTGGCTTATGATGTCCACCATTGCTGGCCAGCAGATCCAGCAGCAACAGCAGCAGCACCAAAAAGCATCTAACACGATGCAGACTCCAGCGGCAGAAGCGGCGGCCAACAAGCAATTCAAATTGCAATGCAATTGCTCAACAAGCGTGCCAAGTCGACGATGGTGGAAGAATACCCACCGCAAGGCCAGAGGCAGGCGTCCAGCGCACCGAAAGGCGGTGCGTTATAAAATTCAATTATTTAATTTTATTTTTGCCACAAAATTATTAATTTAAATTCAAATTTTCACTTGCACGCTTCTAGCGTGCCGATAAGTATTTTTTTTTTCCACACATACTTGCCAACACTGCGTCAGCATTGCCAACTGATCGCAAAAAATTTCCCCCATGTTAAACTGACCTACACTAAGAATGTTAATCGTACTCATTTTGGCACTGTTAATAAGTAGGTTAGTCGAGAATCCATGTTAAATGTATCTCAATGTTAATCAATGTCAATTGTCTCTGCCTCACAATCCAGAGAGTATATGTCTTGTAAATTATAAGAGTCACCCAATGTTGTCAAAATTTCTGATTTGTGACGTATAGTTTAAGTAGAAATGGACAACAATAAAGCATTTTGAAGTTCTTGTGGTTGGCTCGTCGTGGACGGACGTGCTTTCGCCGAGCTCCAGACAGCCGGCCGGCCAGCGCCCACGCCCGCGCGCAACAAGAACACTCAAACTAACGAAAAAATTTTTACAAGTGTTTTTAATATTTTCCAATAAAATAAAAATTAAATTAAAATCAAATAAAGGAAAATGCTTGGGTTAATAAATTAAATTAAAATCAGTTTAATAAATGAAAATTAAACGCCAATCAGCATTTTTAAATGCTTAAAACACCAAAGACAATTAAAATGGAAATTAAATGGAAAAATGACAGTCAATAAATTAATTAAATAATATTATTAAATAAATTAATAATGCCAATCAGCATTTTTAAATGCTAATAAATCAATAAATAATATTATATAAATAATAAAGTAATTAAATATTGTGACTTGTGCAAGTGCAGTAATCTTTTTTGTTAATAATATTAACAAGCCAACAATTTGAGGAGAGACGACCAGACGAGGAGACAGACAGAGGGAAATCTACGCCCAAAAAAAAAAACATACATAAATTATACATATAACTACGTATATGCAAATTTTGGCAAGTATATAAGCAAAGTATATAAGCGAAAAAATGCGCGAAAAGGCGGCGTCTAAAGCGGAGGCGGCCATCGCTGCAGCGAAAGTTGCCCCCCATACCCCGGCACCTGTAGCCATTGGCACTCCAATACAGCTGCATCAGCATCCACACCAACACCAGCAACGGCAACCGCTACATCATCAGAAGCAGCAACAACATCAGCAGCAGAAGAAGAGAAAGCCGAAGCCGAAACATAAGCGAGCGACTCCGCTCTCTGCAGCTCAGTCGCTGTCGGCGCTTGCGTCGGCAGAGGCTCCACTTGATCGTTTGAGTGGCGGCGGCAGCGGCAGCAGAGCAGCAACTGAGCTGAGTGAATTCAACAGCGACAGCAATGGACTGAGTGAGAGCGAACATGGCAACATGTTCGATACGAACTCAGAGCCAAATGTTTGGAGCGAGAACATGGGGCGTCAGCAACATGTTGCTAGAGCGCAAGTACACGGCAACATGTATACTGACAGCCCAGCCAATACTGACACAGACTCGCACTGTGTTTTATCAAGCCAGGAAGCTGGAAATGAGTTAAACAATGCCGATTCCAACTTATCGGCTAGCCAATGCGTCCGCAATGAGGACATTATTGCAAATAATTATGCTGCAAATATGCCAACAAATTTAATGGAAATTTCTGGATTTGAAAATGAGGCGAGCGGACAGCCACCAATTGATATAATGGATATTATTTTGGGGTTCGAAATGCCTGAGCCAACAAATGACAATACGGCTGCCAAGCGGCCACAAAAACGAAAAATAGCGACTAAGCAAACACTTAATAAGCGCCCAGCTAAAAGTGGTGGCTCGAATGCTGGCAATATTAATAATGCTACCTTCACAGCCACAGTCAACAACAACAACAACAACAACAACAACAGGGTCAGCGATAGTGAGAATGATGACATGGAAGTTGAAGAAACGACCTCCAACTGTATGTCGAATACAGACTCCGGCCAGCCAATCCAGCAGACAACAGCTCATAGGGTCAGAGTGCCCACAATTTATCTGCCCAATGTGGATGATATTCAACAGTTAACTGCAAATATCACGAACAATTTGGGTGCCAATAAATTCGCCACCAAATGCACTCAGGCAGGTGGTGTGCGAGTACAATGTGCCGATATTGAGGCATACAATGCAGCAATCAAGCTGCTTGATGCATCAAATATATACCGGCATACCCATCAACTGCGCAATGAGCGCGGAGCACGGTATATTATACGCCACCTGCACTATTCAACGCCATGCGATTGGATTCGCATGGAGCTGAGAAGATTGGGACATGTGGTGAGATATGTGGACGTTTTAAAACAACGCTACACGGCCAAGCCAATAAATATTTTTGAAATAGAAATTGAGCCGAAAGCGGACACTAATAATAACATACTGGAAATAAAGCATCTTGGCAGCCAGGAAGTTAAAGTGGAGAGGCAGCGGAAGCGCACTGATCCTGTTCAGTGCCACCGTTGCCAGGCATATGGTCACAGCAAGAACTATTGCCGTCGACCGTTCATATGCCTCAAATGCGGGCTAGGACACCCCACAACAATGTGCACCAAGGCAAGAGGCGCGCCTTCTAGGTGCGCCAATTGCCAGGGTGAACATATTGCCAGCTATAAAGGATGCAAGGCCTTTAAGGATGAGCGAGCGAAGCTAGCTGCTAATAGATTACGTACATCAACTAATCAGCAGCAGCAGCAGAAGCATCAGCTAGCAGTCAATAAGCGCACTAAAGTAGCGCATAATGAGGCGTCCAGTCAACAACAAAAGCATAAAAATATGGTCAACTCCACTATGACATACAGTCAGGTGGCTAGAGGGCATGCCAATTCTGGCCGGGTACGTAATCCGGCCACTAAACATCTTCAACAATTCCAGCAGAGGCTCCAGCTGGAACACAAACAGCAGCAGAAGAAGCAGTCGGGCCAATTAGTGGCAGAGAGGGCTACAAATACATCAATATCTACCCATCAGCAGCAATACAAACGACAGCAACAACAACAACAACAACAACAAAAACAGCTAAATGGAGAAATTCCGGCCAATAATGCAGCTATAGAAGCTTTTACAAGCGATATGGCTGCAATGCATCAAATGGCCCAAAAATTGGATCAGGTAGTTGGCCTACTATTACAAATAGTAGCCAACTCAAATATTTCTATGCCTGCAACAAATTTGCACGGCTCAGCCACACGGACGCTATCTAGATCACAGATTGATAGCGCCCGTCAAGACGCCAATGATATACAAAATGTATAAAACAAGAAGAGACACTAAGAGAAACGGCCGTAGAGTTTGGGAGAACATAACAAACACTCGGAACGAACAAACTGCAATTAATGTATTAACATGTAAAGCCACTCCTTACTCATGCAGACAGGTAAATCGGCTATCAGCCTTCAATTTCGCTAGCATCAGCGATAATAATACAGATTTGGCAATCGACCAGACAACCAATAAGGCAACAGCCCTCAATTTCGCTAGCATCAGCGATAATAATACAGATTTGGCAATCGGCCAGACAACCAATAAGGCAAATAAACGCCATAAGCAATATATAGAAGCCGTCGATGAGCTTCAAAAATACATCTTAGATGATATACAAGCAGCCTTAGAATCAAATTTTGATTTTGATTCTGAGGATGCATTCGAATTCATGAATGATATATACAATCATGCAGAATATGTTTCTCCCCAACTCAGCCGTAGCCGAAAAGGTACCTCTATGTCTAAAAGGAAATATAGAGGGCACACGCTGCTACGCGCAACACTAGCGTGTAGTAAGATAAAATACAGCGTGCCCAAAACATGCACTCTATGGCATAATAATCAGATGGACAACTTAGAGTTGCCATCAGATAGCATTAATCAGGAATTTAATTTCTCTATCCAACAGCCATTAATGCACAATGTGCAACAAAAACAACAACAAGAACAACTACAGCTGACTGATGAAGAGCAACAGCTAGAAGACAACATCTATGAGGACATAATTGATGCTATGTTCTTTATAGTATGTACTGAGACCACTGATATTGATTTAGAAGAGCGTAATTATATAGATGATATATGGATGGAAATGATGCATATAGCACTTAAAGAAAAATTACCTCAGCCACTAACTAACAGATCAATTTATCCGCCACTAATAAAGAGACTAACAAAATCGGACCCCGATAAGAACAGAAAAATTAGAGAAATTTTAAGTCAATTTCAGTTCTCACTTACCGGTGATCGGCTCATCCGGTTGACAACACGGCAGCAACGAGGCATATGCGAACAGCTCCAGCCGACGGCATCCAATCCGGCCTCCCATGGTATCCAACAACATCCGCAAATCCAGCAGCAAGCCCCCTGGGGGCAACAAAAGCAACAGCAACAGTCGATGGCAGCCAGTCCGGCCTCCTATGGCCTCCACGAACATCCGCAAATACAGCAGCAAGCCCCTTGGGGGCAACAAAAGCAACAGCTCCAGCCGACGGCATCCAATCCGGCCTCCTATGGCCTCCATGAACATCCGCAAATCCAGCAGCAAGCCCCTTGGGGGCAACAAAAGCAACAGCAACAGTCGATGGCAGCCAATCCGGCCTCCTATGGCCTCCATGAACAAGCAACAATCCACCAAGATGGGCAGCAGAGCCAACAACACCATCACCAATCGACGGTAGCCACCACGGCCTCCAATGGCATGGCACAGCAGCAACCAATGCGGCAGACGGACCAGAAGGATCACCAGGGACAGCATCAGCTGTCAAAGGTGACCATAGAGGCTCCTCCTGGCCAACACCAGCATCTCCAAATTGAGTTGCCGGCCCATATGGGCCAGCAGCACAAAGCGAGTACAGTCACTATGGCCAAGCAAGACCAGCATTCGGCCCAATGGGGGCAGCGGCTCCAGCAAGAATGGTCGATGGTTGTCAAATTGGCCTCCAGTGGACACCAGAAGCACCAGCCAATCCAGCAGCACCTGCTTGCAGGCGAGCAGCTACAGGAAAAGCGATTGACGGCGAGCATGACGGCCTTTCCTGACCGTCAAACGCATCCGCCAATCCAGCTGCCCGCTTACAAGCCGGAGCAGCTACAGAAGCTATGTTCAACGTCGGCCTCCACGGGCCAGCGGCAGCAGCAGCAACAGCAGACATACGCATCCAATCCGGCCTCCTATGGCGCACGTCAACACCAGCAAATCCAGCAGCACGCCCTATGGGAGCAGCAGTTTCAGCAACAAGGGCCAATGGCGGCCTCAAATCAGCAACAGCATCCACTAATTGAGCGGCAAATCCTCCGAGGACGACGGCGCTCAAATAACCGATCGACGGTGGCCACCACGGCATCCCAGGGTATGTCACAGCATCCACTAATACGGCAGACAGACCAGAAGGATCACCAGGGACAGCAACAGCTGTCAATGGTGACCATAGAGGCTTCTCCTGACCAGCACCAGCATCTCCAAATTGAGTTGCCGGCCCATATGGGCCAGCAGCATCAAGCGATGCCAGCCACTACGGCCTCTCAGGGCCAGCAACAGAAGCCGAAAATTGGTCAGCCTGTTGTTGAGGGACAGCAGGCGCATATACAGAGATCGACGGTGGCCAAAATATCCATGGATGGCCACGGTACGCATCCGCAATTCCACCGACCTGCCTATACGGGAAGGCGATGTATGCAGAGGCGACGACCGATGGCAGCCCAGAGGCCATTAAAACAACGCAGAAGCTGCCACTACCTGAAAAAGAGCAATTTGAATCACCATGGCAAAAAGAAAACAAAGCCAATTGTGTACATACCTGCACAGCCGGACATGCGCGACAAACAGCGATCAGCGAAGGAGACTTGGCAACTCGTCAAGCGACACCCACTCGATGCTGAGTGGCCGGTGTCTGCTCCACCTGATCGCCCTATAATGATGCAGCGCAAGCTGCACGTCAATAAGCCTCCGGGCAATATTAAGCGTAGAAGGCGTGGCAGCAAGGAGACGATCAATTGGTCACGCATCCTGGGCGCGTGGCTTATGATGTCCACCATTGCTGGCCAGCAGATCCAGCAGCAACAGCAGCAGCACCAAAAAGCATCTAACACGATGCAGACTCCAGCGGCAGAAGCGGCGGCCAACAAGCAATTCAAATTGCAATGCAATTGCTCAACAAGCGTGCCAAGTCGACGATGGTGGAAGAATACCCACCGCAAGGCCAGAGGCAGGCGTCCAGCGCACCGAAAGGCGGTGCGTTATAAAATTCAATTATTTAATTTTATTTTTGCCACAAAATTATTAATTTAAATTCAAATTTTCACTTGCACGCTTCTAGCGTGCCGATAAGTATTTTTTTTTTCCACACATACTTGCCAACACTGCGTCAGCATTGCCAACTGATCGCAAAAAATTTCCCCCATGTTAAACTGACCTACACTAAGAATGTTAATCGTACTCATTTTGGCACTGTTAATAAGTAGGTTAGTCGAGAATCCATGTTAAATGTATCTCAATGTTAATCAATGTCAATTGTCTCTGCCTCACAATCCAGAGAGTATATGTCTTGTAAATTATAAGAGTCACCCAATGTTGTCAAAATTTCTGATTTGTGACGTATAGTTTAAGTAGAAATGGACAACAATAAAGCATTTTGAAGTTCTTGTGGTTGGCTCGTCGTGGACGGACGTGTTTTCGCCGAGCTCCAGACAGCCGGCCGGCCAGCGCCCGCGCCCGCGCGCAACAAGAACACTCAAACTAACGAAAAAATTTTTACAAGTGTTTTTAATATTTTCCAATAAAATAAAAATTAAATTAAAATCAAATAAAGGAAAATGCTTGGGTTAATAAATTAAATTAAAATCAGTTTAATAAATGAAAATTAAACGCCAATCAGCATTTTTAAATGCTTAAAACACCAAAGACAATTAAAATGGAAATTAAATGGAAAAATGACAGCCAATAAATTAATTAAAAAATATTATTAAATAAATTAATAATGCCAATCAGCATTTTTAAATGCTAATAAATCAATAAATAATATTATATAAATAATAAAGTAATTAAATATTGTGACTTGTGCAAGTGCAGTAATCTTTTTTGTTAATAATATTAACAAGCCAACAATTTGAGGAGAGACGACCAGACGAGGAGACAGACAGAGGGAAATCTACGCCCAAAAAAAAAACATACATAAATTATACATATAACTACGTATATGCAAATTTTGGCAAGTATATAAGCAAAGTATATAAGCGAAAAAATGCGCGAAAAGGCGGCGTCTAAAGCGGAGGCGGCCATCGCTGCAGCGAAAGTTGCCCCCCATACCCCGGCACCTGTAGCCATTGGCACTCCAATACAGCTGCATCAGCATCCACACCAACACCAGCAACGGCAACCGCTACATCATCAGAAGCAGCAACAACATCAGCAGCAGAAGAAGAGAAAGCCGAAGCCGAAACATAAGCGAGCGACTCCGCTCTCTGCAGCTCAGTCGCTGTCGGCGCTTGCGTCGGCAGAGGCTCCACTTGATCGTTTGAGTGGCGGCGGCAGCGGCAGCAGAGCAGCAACGGAGCTGAGTGAATTCAACAGCGACAGCAATGGACTGAGTGAGAGCGAACATGGCAACATGTTCGATACGAACTCAGAGCCAAATGTTTGGAGCGAGAACATGGGGCGTCAGCAACATGTTGCTAGAGCGCAAGTACACGGCAACATGTATACTGACAGCCCAGCCAATACTGACACAGACTCGCACTGTCCCCATAAACATCTCATCCCACGGGATAACACAGCAACTTTAAAAAATAATGCTGAGATACAATCACTGGACATACTATGCCCAGCCACCTTAATGTTAGCTAGCATCATTGCTAGCTCATTCAATGCCGCCAATGACCTTAAAAATGTCTAACAGCCAATTCGTTAATATAAACAATACCAATGCCAACACATTAAATAATATTAATAATAATAACAATTTAGACACTACTACTATACAAACTAGTAATAATACCTTAGCCAATAACACTAGGAATCATGCCAGTAGCAGACAATGTGGCCACCCATTCAAAATGGCCTATTGGAACGCTGCTGGAGTATCCAACAAGTGCAGAGAAATGGAAGCCTTTATGTGCCATCACAATGTTGACATTATGATGGTCATTGAATTACGCCAAAGAGCCAGCCAGTCAGCATCTAACTCAGTCAGAGGACCATTTGCGAACAACGTCTCACCAAGCATAGATGGCTATCACACATATGTGGCAACACGTAAAGCACCAAATCAAAGATTTGGAGGTGTCGCCATACTCATCAGACATGGCATCAAGCATATTGCTCTGGAACCAATAATGCAAGATGCCTGCCAATGCGCACCAGTTGCCATCACCTTATCAACACAGGAAACCATTTTAGTCGCTCCGATATATTGCCCACCGCAATATAAATGGACGTCAGAAAACTTTGGCAAACTACTTAGCCACATTGATAGCCTGAGTCCGCAGGGATTCATAATATGTGGCGACTGGAATGCCAAAAGCACTTGGTGGGGCAATATGCGACACTGCCAACGAGGGAGGGAGCTATTGAGGACAATACACTCGAACAAAAAATATAACATATTAGCGACGGGCGGAACCACGCATTATCCCTACGCAAGAGGGAATCAACCATCCGCAATCGACTTCGCCATCTATGGAGGCATTGGAGACAGGCGTCTACGTACATATTCGATAAACGACCTAAACTCTGATCACCTGCCAATACTTATTGACCTGGCTATCGGTCAGGCACTGAATAGAAACAATGTAAAAAATAAAATTTTGCCAAGGAATGCAAATATCAAGAAATTTAAGAGAATACTTAATCAAAATCTACGATTAAACATCGAAATTAATTCGGGAACTGACATAGAGGATGCAATCGACATCCTGTATAGAAAAATAGAGAATGCAGCCTCAGCTGCAACTCCCCCCCTCCGCCGAAGATGGCAGCAATTAAGTCGCACGAGATATGGCCGAAATAAATTAAGCGCAAGCACTCTGAGGCAAATAAGAATAAAAAGGCAACTAAAATCTTCATATATGCTGCTACGCACACCGTTAGCACGCAGCCAATACAGACAGGCTCAAAACCGTCTAAATAGATTACTGCGCCGTGATAAGAATGATAATCTTAACCGGCAAATAGCAAAGATAAACGAAACGGACACAAATCGGATACAACAATTATGGAGGACCACAAACTTCATAAAACGTCAGCCAGAGCCGAATCGCCCATTAAAAATTATCTCTGGCACCACTACGTCCAATGGCAATGGTATACAAAATCATAATAGAACTATTGAATGGACAAAAACGAATGAGCAGAAGGCAGAAGTCTTTGCAGCATACCTTGAGCAAAGATTCAGCCTAAACTTAACAAATACGGCTGAAGAGCGATCACAGACCAGCAATGAGGTGACTCAGTTTATGCAACTACAGCAACAACAGCAGCATGGGCAGATAAATACACCGCCATTCCGCCCAGTCACAGACAAGGAGGTATGTCAACTGATTGCCGCCTTGACATTAAAAAAGACGCCGGGCATTGATAACATTGACAATCATGTTATTAAGTCACTTCCGCATAAAGCGATACTATATCTCACTCACATTTACAACTGCATACTTAGACACGGACATTTTCCGCGCCAATGGAAATGTGCAGAGATTAAAATGATCCTAAAAACGGGTAAACCAACGGAAAAGGCTAGCTCCTACCGGCCAATAAGTCTGCTGGCAGGGTTCAGCAAGATATTCGAACGAATCCTTATGACGAGGATGTTTGAATGCAAAAACTTTGCCCAGTCAATACCGAACCACCAATTTGGATTCCGCAAGGAACATGGCACAGAACAACAATTGGCGAGAGTAACGCAATTCATACTGAATGCGTATGAAAAGAAACAATACTGCTCGGCTGTGTTCATCGACATCTGCGAAGCATTTGATCGTGTCTGGCACGAGGGTCTGCTAAGCAAACTGGCCAAATTACTACCTGCAGTTTTGTGGAATGTACTCAAAAGCTATCTCACTGACCGTACATTTATTGTAAATGGAAATGAGGGAACTAAATCGAGAATTGGACATATTAGCGCTGGAGTACCCCAGGGCAGTGTATTGGGACCGATACTGTACACAGTATACACATCGGACATGCCACTCCCCTCAACTGCGTTGAGGAATTTATGGGCCACAAATGAGCCTACAACAACAACATCTGCATCTGCAGATACAACACTAACTCCCAGTATGCTGCTCTCCACATTTGCCGACGACACGGTAGTAATGTGTGCAGCGCCATTTTCCGATATAGCTGTCAATAGAAATGATAGATATCTGCAAGCGTTTGAGAAATGGACAAAACGTTGGTGCATACAAGTAAATGTGAGCAAAACAGCACATGTCATGTTTACATTGCGCACGACACTACGACAAAGCCAGACAGCAACTTCACCAAGGCTAAACGGTCAGGAAATAGCCAACAAATCAAGACACCAATATTTGGGAGTTCAGCTGGACAAGAAGCTGAACATGAAACAACACGTCACTACGCTATGTGCACGCACTGGTGCACTGTGCAAAAAATTGGATTGGCTTATTGGTGCCAAGAGCCCGCTAAATATCGCATGCAAAATGACGATATATAAGCAAATGATTGCACCAATATGGCGCTATGCACTCCCAATTTGGGGTGCATTATTATCATCAACACAATTCAATCGCCTTGAAGTTGGTCAAAATAAAATTCTACGCAGAATAGCCAAGGCCACAAGATACACGCGCAATCAGACAATACGGGAATCCCACGGCATAGACACGGTGGATGAAATCTACCAACAGGCTAGCGAAAGGTTTGCTAGAGCCCTCAGCAACCATCCAAATATAAATGCTCGCAAACTAATAAGCGAACCATATACGCCAATACGCCTAAATAGGCCCTTATACTCGCTCCAGCTTGAACGTCACGTGCGCCCCTTGCAACAATTGCAGCAGCAGCACCTAACAACCGATGACCAAGAAATGGAGGACAGACTGCCAACACTCCTGCGACTTGAGCATGAGGAACAGGAGGCAAGGAGACAAGCCAATGCGCCCAGTCTAAATACAGATACATACGGACAGCGGCCAAGACCTACCATTCGATTCGGCGAGGGACAAATAAACACGCTTAGACGTCGCTACAGAAGTGGACTCATGTCAAGCGAAAATCTAATTGATTTCATCCGGGATCAACCAGCCATCATACAAAAACTAATCCTGTCTGATATACAAATAGCGCAAACACCACCACCAACTGGCCAACAGCAACAACAACAGGAACACCTAAACAACAACAATGATGAACAGCAACTAAGCCAACGTTTGGAACAAATCAGAATCCAAATTGAACGCGAAATAGATGAGATGCAGCAACAAAGCCACAATGAGCAACAGAGGATTCAAACAGCCCACCAATCAGCCCAACGGACAATATATGACCTGACGGCAGACGATTCCAACAATGATGATGATGATGACTCTGTCATTTGGATCAACAGCAGCCCCAGTGGCGTGGACAATAACACACATTCTTTTATTTCACAGATACCTACCTCTGGTAATCAGCTAATCCGGCTAAATGAGCAGCCTACCGGCCTGATGGCACCAATCCACGCAGATGACGACAATGAGCCGCCACAGCAGCAGCAGCCTACGCAGACAGCCCAGACGGTGCTTTCACAGCAGAAACTGCAACAATCAATTCAGCTGCTGGATACCCGGCAGCTACCAGCCACTCCGCAGCCGCAGCAACAGCAGCTCCAAGACACGTCGCCAGCCAATAGGCTGAAACGGAAGAGAATCCCATCTCAAACCGCTCAACGGCCTAACAATACCTGCAAGAATAACGAATATCAGCAAAAACGTCCAGCCATCAAGCACACAGTCTCTGAATCAGAGCTGACGCCAAAAAAACCATGCAGGTACTTAGCTTCAACCTGGGATCTACAATTATCCCAACAGCGACTACAGCTCGGCAAACGGCACCATGTGGACCCCGCTTATGCTGATCCTCCCTCGCCAAAGAGAAGCCGAATGCAACAACAACGGCATGCCAATAAGCCAGCGTGCATACTTATCCACTACACTAGTGGCAAATGGGTAGTACAATGGCCAAAAATCTTGGGGGTATGGTTACTCCTATCCAGCATCGGCCTAAGGGCACAGCATCAATCCATCACCTGGAAGGCGCTCGTCACATCCGTGGCCACAGAGCGCATATGGCTGCAGGCTCAGCCTGCCAAGCGACGACCTGGTCTCCATGGGATCCAAATTACCCACTCCAGGGCAATAGCCAGGCGACCTGCGCACCGCAAAGCGGTGCGATACAAAGTAGATATAGAAATCAAATTAAACTAGCCAATAATTTTGTTAAAATTAATAATATTCAAATACTTACATGCGAGCAGCATGCTTCCTAATACACATGTACTTGCCAACACTGCGTCAGCATTGCCAACTGATCGCAAAAAATTTCCCCCATGCTAACTGACCTACACTAAGAATGTTAATCGTACTCATTTTGGCACTGTTAATAAGTAGGTTAGTCGAGAATCCATGTTAAATGTATCTCAATGTTAATCAATGTCAATTGTCTCTGCCTCACAATCCAGAGAGTATATGTCTTGTAAATTATAAGAGTCACCCAATGTTGTCAAAATTTCTGATTTGTGACGTATAGTTTAAGTAGAAATGGACAACAATAAAGCATTTTGAAGTTCTTGTGGTTGGCTCGTCGTGGACGGACGTGTTTTCGCCGAGCTCCAGACAGCCGGCCGGCCAGCGCCCGCGCCCGCGCGCAACAAGAACACTCAAACTAACGAAAATTTTTACAAGTGTTTTTAATATTTTCCAATAAAATAAAAATTAAATTAAATTAAAATCAAATAAAGGAAAATGCTTGGGTTAATAAATTAAATTAAAATCAGTTTATTAAATGAAAATTAAACGCCAATCAGCATTTTTAAATGCTTAAAACACTAAAGACAATTAAAATGGAAATTAAATGGAAAAATGACAGTCAATAAATTAATTAAATAATATTATTAAATAAATTAATAATGCCAATCAGCATTTTTAAATGCTAATAAATCAATAAATAATATTATATAAATAATAAAGTAATTAAATATTGTGACTTGTGCAAGTGCAGTAATCTTTTTTGTTAATAATATTAACAAGCCAACAATTTGAGGAGAGACGACCAGACGAGGAGACAGACAGAGGGAAATCTACGCCCAAAAAAAAAAAAAAAACATACATAAATTATACATATAACTACGTATATGCAAATTTTGGCAAGTATATAAGCAAAGTATATAAGCGAAAAATGCGCGAAAAGGCGGCGTCTAAAGCGGAGGCGGCCATCGCTGCAGCGAAAGTTGCCCCCCATACCCCGGCACCTGTAGCCATTGGCACTCCAATACAGCTGCATCAGCATCCACACCAACACCAGCAACGGCAACCGCTACATCATCAGAAGCAGCAACAACAACAGCAGCAGAAGAAGAGAAAGCCGAAGCCGAAACATAAGCGAGCGACTCCGCTCTCTGCAGCTCAGTCGCTGTCGGCGCTTGCGTCGGCAGAGGCTCCACTTGATCGTTTGAGTGGCGGTGGCAGCGGCAGCAGAGCAGCAACTGAGCTGAGTGAATTCAACAGCGACAGCAATGGACTGAGTGAGAGCGAACATGGCAACATGTTCGATACGAACTCAGAGCCAAATGTTTGGAGCGAGAACATGGGGCGTCAGCAACATGTTGCTAGAGCGCAAGTACACGGCAACATGTATACTGACAGCCCAGCCAATACTGACACAGACTCGCACTGTGTTTTATCAAGACAGGAAGCTGGAAATGAGTTAAACAATGCCGATTCCAACTTATCGGCTAGCCAATGCGTCCGCAATGAGGACATTATTGCAAATAATTATGCTGCAAATATGCCAACAAATTTAATGGAAATTTCTGGATTTGAAAATGAGGCGAGCGGACAGCCACCAATTGATATAATGGATATTATTTTGGGGTTCGAAATGCCTGAGCCATCAAATGACAATACGGCTGCCAAGCGGCCACAAAAACGAAAAATAGCGACTAAGCAAACACTTAATAAGCGCCCAGCTAAAAGTGGTGGCTCGAATGCTGGCAATATTAAGAATGCTACCTTCACAGCCACAGTCAACAACAACAACAACAACAACAACAGGGTCAGCGATAGTGAGAATGATGACATGGAAGTTGAAGAAACGGCCTCCAACTGTATGTCGAATACAGACTCCGGCCAGCCAATCCAGCAGACAACAGCTCATAGGGTCAGAGTGCCCACAATTTATCTGCCCAATGTGGATGATATTCAACAGTTAACTGCAAATATCACGAACAATTTGGGTGCCAATAAATTCGCCACCAAATGCACTCAGGCAGGTGGTGTGCGAGTACAATGTGCCGATATTGAGGCATACAATGCAGCAATCAAGCTGCTTGATGCATCAAATATATACCGGCATACCCATCAACTGCGCAATGAGCGCGGAGCACGGTATATTATACGCCACCTGCACTATTCAACGCCATGCGATTGGATTCGCATGGAGCTGAGAAGATTGGGACATGTGGTGAGATATGTGGACGTTTTAAAACAACGCTACACGGCCAAGCCAATAAATATTTTTGAAATAGAAATTGAGCCGAAAGCGGACACTAATAATAACATACTGGAAATAAAGCATCTTGGCAGCCAGGAAGTTAAAGTGGAGAGGCAGCGGAAGCGCACTGATCCTGTTCAGTGCCACCGTTGCCAGGCATATGGTCACAGCAAGAACTATTGCCGTCGACCGTTCATATGCCTCAAATGCGGGCTAGGACACCCCACAACAATGTGCACCAAGGCAAGAGGCGCGCCTTCTAGGTGCGCCAATTGCCAGGGTGAACATATTGCCAGCTATAAAGGATGCAAGGCCTTTAAGGATGAGCGAGCTAAGCTAGCTGCTAATAGATTACGTACATCAACTAATCAGCAGCAGCAGCAGAAGCATCAGCTAGCAGTCAATAAGCGCACTAAAGTAGCGCATAATGAGGCGTCCAGTCAACAACAAAAGCATAAAAATATGGTCAACTCCACTATGACATACAGTCAGGTGGCTAGAGGGCATGCCAATTCTGGCCGGGTACGTAATCCGGCCACTAAACATCTTCAACAATTCCAGCAGAGGCTCCAGCTGGAACACAAACAGCAGCAGAAGAAGCAGTCGGGCCAATTAGTGGCAGAGAGGGCTACAAATACATCAATATCTACCCATCAGCAGCAATACAAACGACAGCAACAACAACAACAACAACAACAACAAAAACAGCTAAATGGAGAAATTCCGGCCAATAATGCAGCTATAGAAGCTTTTACAAGCGATATGGCTGCAATGCATCAAATGGCCCAAAAATTGGATCAGGTAGTTGGCCTACTATTACAAATAGTAGCCAACTCAAATATTTCTATGCCTGCAACAAATTTGCACGGCTCAGCCACACGGACGCTATCTAGATCACAGATTGATAGCGCCCGTCAAGACGCCAATGATATACAAAATGTATAAAACAAGAAGAGACACTAAGAGAAACGGCCGTAGAGTTTGGGAGAACATAACAAACACTCGGAACGAACAAACTGCAATTAATGTATTAACATGTAAAGCCACTCCTTACTCATGCAGACAGGTAAATCGGCTATCAGCCTTCAATTTCGCTAGCATCAGCGATAATAATACAGATTTGGCAATCGACCAGACAACCAATAAGGCAACAGCCCTCAATTTCGCTAGCATCAGCGATAATAATACAGATTTGGCAATCGGCCAGACAACCAATAAGGCAAATAAACGCCATAAGCAATATATAGAAGCCGTCGATGAGCTTCAAAAATACATCTTAGATGATATACAAGCAGCCTTAGAATCAAATTTTGATTTTGATTCTGAGGATGCATTCGAATTCATGAATGATATATACAATCATGCAGAATATGTTTCTCCCCAACTCAGCCGTAGCCGAAAAGGTACCTCTATGTCTAAAAGGAAATATAGAGGGCACACGCTGCTACGCGCAACACTAGCGTGTAGTAAGATAAAATACAGCGTGCCCAAAACATGCACTCTATGGCATAATAATCAGATGGACAACTTAGAGTTGCCATCAGATAGCATTAATCAGGAATTTAATTTCTCTATCCAACAGCCATTAATGCACAATGTGCAACAAAAACAACAACAAGAACAACTACAGCTGACTGATGAAGAGCAACAGCTAGAAGACAACATCTATGAGGACATAATTGATGCTATGTTCTTTATAGTATGTACTGAGACCACTGATATTGATTTAGAAGAGCGTAATTATATAGATGATATATGGATGGAAATGATGAATATAGCACTTAAAGAAAAATTACCTCAGCCACTAACTAACAGATCAATTTATCCGCCACTAATAAAGAGACTAACAAAATCGGACCCCGATAAGAACAGAAAAATTAGAGAAATTTTAAGTCAATTTCAGTTCTCACTTACCGGTGATCGGCTCATCCGGTTGACAACACGGCAGCAACGAGGCATATGCGAACAGCTCCAGCCGACGGCATCCAATCCGGCCTCCCATGGTATCCAACAACATCCGCAAATCCAGCAGCAAGCCCCCTGGGGGCAACAAAAGCAACAGCAACAGTCGATGGCAGCCAATCCGGCCTCCTATGGCCTCCACGAACATCCGCAAATACAGCAGCAAGCCCCTTGGGGGCAACAAAAGCAACAGCTCCAGCCGACGGCATCCAATCCGGCCTCCTATGGCCTCCATGAACATCCGCAAATCCAGCAGCAAGCCCCTTGGGGGCAACAAAAGCAACAGCAACAGTCGATGGCAGCCAATCCGGCCTCCTATGGCCTCCATGAACAAGCAACAATCCACCAAGATGGGCAGCAGAGCCAACAACACCATCACCAATCGACGGTAGCCACCACGGCCTCCAATGGCATGGCACAGCAGCAACCAATGCGGCAGACGGACCAGAAGGATCACCAGGGACAGCATCAGCTGTCAAAGGTGACCATAGAGGCTCCTCCTGGCCAACACCAGCATCTCCAAATTGAGTTGCCGGCCCATATGGGCCAGCAGCACAAAGCGAGTACAGTCACTATGGCCAAGCAAGACCAGCATTCGGCCCAATGGGGGCAGCGGCTCCAGCAAGAATGGTCGATGGTTGTCAAATTGGCCTCCAGTGAACACCAGAAGCACCAGCCAATCCAGCAGCACCTGCTTGCAGGCGAGCAGCTACAGGAAAAGCGATTGACGGCGAGCATGACGGCCTTTCCTGACCGTCAAACGCATCCGCCAATCCAGCTGCCCGCTTACAAGCCGGAGCAGCTACAGAAGCTATGTTCAACGTCGGCCTCCACGGGCCAGCGGCAGCAGCAGCAACAGCAGACATACGCATCCAATCCGGCCTCCTATGGCGCACGTCAACACCAGCAAATCCAGCAGCACGCCCTATGGGAGCAGCAGTTTCAGCAACAAGGGCCAATGGCGGCCTCAAATCAGCAACAGCATCCACTAATTGAGCGGCAAATCCTCCGAGGACGACGGCGCTCAAATAACCGATCGACGGTGGCCACCACGGCATCCCAGGGTATGTCACAGCATCCACTAATACGGCAGACAGACCAGAAGGATCACCAGGGACAGCAACAGCTGTCAATGGTGACCATAGAGGCTTCTCCTGACCAGCACCAGCATCTCCAAATTGAGTTGCCGGCCCATATGGGCCAGCAGCATCAAGCGATGCCAGCCACTACGGCCTCTCAGGGCCAGCAACAGAAGCCGAAAATTGGTCAGCCTGTTGTTGAGGGACAGCAGGCGCATATACAGAGATCGACGGTGGCCAAAATATCCATGGATGGCCACGGTACGCATCCGCAATTCCACCGACCTGCCTATACGGGAAGGCGATGTATGCAGAGGCGACGACCGATGGCAGCCCAGAGGCCATTAAAACAACGCAGAAGCTGCCACTACCTGAAAAAGAGCAATTTGAATCACCATGGCAAAAAGAAAACAAAGCCAATTGTGTACATACCTGCACAGCCGGACATGCGCGACAAACAGCGATCAGCGAAGGAGACTTGGCAACTCGTCAAGCGACACCCACTCGATGCTGAGTGGCCGGTGTCTGCTCCACCTGATCGCCCTATAATGATGCAGCGCAAGCTGCACGTCAATAAGCCTCCGGGCAATATTAAGCGTAGAAGGCGTGGCAGCAAGGAGACGATCAATTGGTCACGCATCCTGGGCGCGTGGCTTATGATGTCCACCATTGCTAGCCAGCAGATCCAGCAGCAGCAGCAGCATCACCAAAAAGCATCTAACACGATGCAGACTCCAGCGGCAGAAGCGGCGGCCAACAAGCAATTCAAATTGCAATGCAATTGCTCAACAAGCGTGCCAAGTCGACGATGGTGGAAGAATACCCACCGCAAGGCCAGAGGCAGGCGTCCAGCGCACCGAAAGGCGGTGCGTTATAAAAGTTAATTATTTAATTTTATTTTTGCCACAAAATTATTAATTTAAATTCAAATTTTCACTTGCACGCTTCTAGCGTGCCGATAAGTATTTTTTTTTTTTTTTTTTCCACACATACTTGCCAACACTGCGTCAGCATTGCCAACTGATCGTAAAAAATTTCCCCCATGCTAACTGACCTACACTTAGAATGTTAATCGTACTCATTTTGGCACTGTTAATAAGTAGGTTAGTCGAGAATCCATGTTAAATGTATCTCAATGTTAATCAATGTCAATTGTCTCTGCCTCACAATCCAGAGAGTATATGTCTTGTAAATTATAAGAGTCACCCAATGTTGTCAAAATTTCTGATTTGTGACGTATAGTTTAAGTAGAAATGGACAACAATAAAGCATTTTGAAGTTCTTGTGGTTGGCTCGTCGTGGACGGACGTGTTTTCGCCGAGCTCCAGACAGCCGGCCGGCCAGCGCCCGCGCCCGCGCGCAACAAGAACACTCAAACTAACGAAATGGTATAGCCTAACCAGGGTTGTAAAAAAGTCAACTTACCCAAAAATCACTTGGATTTGCATAAAATGTATATTTTTGTGGCTAATTATGCAAAACTAAATGGTATAGCCTAACCAGGGTTGGAAAAAAGTCAACTTACCCAAAAATCACTTGGATTTGCATAAAATGTATATTTTTGTGGCTAATTATGCAAAACTAAATGGTATAGCCTAACCAGGGTTGGAAAAAAGTCAACTTAACCAAAAATCACTTGGATTTGCATAAAATGTATATTTTTGTGGCTAATTATGCAAAACTAAATGGTATAGCCTAACCAGGGTTGGAAAAAAGTCAACTTAACCAAAAATCACTTGGATTTGCATATAATGTATATTTTTGTGGCTAATTATGCAAAACTAAATGGTTTAGCCTAACCAGGGTTGGAAAAAAGTCAACTTAACCAAAAATCACTTGGATTTGCATATAATGTATATTTTTGTGGCTAATTATGCAAAACTAAATGGTTTAGCCTAACCAGGGTTGGAAAAAAGTCAACTTAACCAAAAATCACTTGGATTTGCATATAATGTATATTTTTGTGGCTAATTATGCAAAACTAAATGGTTTAGCCTAACCAGGGTTGGAAAAAAGTCAACTTAACCAAAAATCACTTGGATTTGCATATAATGTATATTTTTGTGGCTAATTATGCAAAACTAAATGGTTTAGCCTAACCAGGGTTGGAAAAAAGTCAACTTAACCAAAAATCACTTGGATTTGCATATAATGTATATTTTTGTGGCTAATTATGCAAAACTAAATGGTTTAGCCTAACCAGGGTTGGAAAAAAGTCAACTTAACCAAAAATCACTTGGATTTGCATATAATGTATATTTTTGTGGCTAATTATGCAAAACTAAATGGTTTAGCCTAACCAGGGTTGGAAAAAAGTCAACTTAACCAAAAATCACTTGGATTTGCATATAATGTATATTTTTGTGGCTAATTATGCAAAACTAAATGGTTTAGCCTAACCAGGGTTGGAAAAAAGTCAACTTAACCAAAAATCACTTGGATTTGCATATAATGTATATTTTTGTGGCTAATTATGCAAAACTAAATGGTTTAGCCTAACCAGGGTTGGAAAAAAGTCAACTTAACCAAAAATCACTTGGATTTGCATATAATGTATATTTTTGTGGCTAATTATGCAAAACTAAATGGTTTAGCCTAACCAGGGTTGGAAAAAAGTCAACTTAACCAAAAATCACTTGGATTTGCATATAATGTATATTTTTGTGGCTAATTATGCAAAACTAAATGGTTTAGCCTAACCAGGGTTGGAAAAAAGTCAACTTAACCAAAAATCACTTGGATTTGCATATAATGTATATTTTTGTGGCTAATTATGCAAAACTAAATGGTTTAGCCTAACCAGGGTTGGAAAAAAGTCAACTTAACCAAAAATCACTTGGATTTGCATATAATGTATATTTTTGTGGCTAATTATGCAAAACTAAATGGTTTAGCCTAACCAGGGTTGGAAAAAAGTCAACTTAACCAAAAATCACTTGGATTTGCATATAATGTATATTTTTGTGGCTAATTATGCAAAACTAAATGGTTTAGCCTAACCAGGGTTGGAAAAAAGTCAACTTAACCAAAAATCACTTGGATTTGCATATAATGTATATTTTTGTGGCTAATTATGCAAAACTAAATGGTTTAGCCTAACCAGGGTTGGAAAAAAGTCAACTTAACCAAAAATCACTTGGATTTGCATATAATGTATATTTTTGTGGCTAATTATGCAAAACTAAATGGTTTAGCCTAACCAGGGTTGGAAAAAAGTCAACTTAACCAAAAATCACTTGGATTTGCATATAATGTATATTTTTGTGGCTAATTATGCAAAACTAAATGGTTTAGCCTAACCAGGGTTGGAAAAAAGTCAACTTAACCAAAAATCACTTGGATTTGCATATAATGTATATTTTTGTGGCTAATTATGCAAAACTAAATGGTTTAGCCTAACCAGGGTTGGAAAAAAGTCAACTTAACCAAAAATCACTTGGATTTGCATATAATGTATATTTTTGTGGCTAATTATGCAAAACTAAATGGTTTAGCCTAACCAGGGTTGGAAAAAAGTCAACTTAACCAAAAATCACTTGGATTTGCATATAATGTATATTTTTGTGGCTAATTATGCAAAACTAAATGGTTTAGCCTAACCAGGGTTGGAAAAAAGTCAACTTAACCAAAAATCACTTGGATTTGCATATAATGTATATTTTTGTGGCTAATTATGCAAAACTAAATGGTTTAGCCTAACCAGGGTTGGAAAAAAGTCAACTTAACCAAAAATCACTTGGATTTGCATATAATGTATATTTTTGTGGCTAATTATGCAAAACTAAATGGTTTAGCCTAACCAGGGTTGGAAAAAAGTCAACTTAACCAAAAATCACTTGGATTTGCATATAATGTATATTTTTGTGGCTAATTATGCAAAACTAAATGGTTTAGCCTAACCAGGGTTGGAAAAAAGTCAACTTAACCAAAAATCACTTGGATTTGCATATAATGTATATTTTTGTGGCTAATTATGCAAAACTAAATGGTTTAGCCTAACCAGGGTTGGAAAAAAGTCAACTTAACCAAAAATCACTTGGATTTGCATATAATGTATATTTTTGTGGCTAATTATGCAAAACTAAATGGTTTAGCCTAACCAGGGTTGGAAAAAAGTCAACTTAACCAAAAATCACTTGGATTTGCATATAATGTATATTTTTGTGGCTAATTATGCAAAACTAAATGGTTTAGCCTAACCAGGGTTGGAAAAAAGTCAACTTAACCAAAAATCACTTGGATTTGCATATAATGTATATTTTTGTGGCTAATTATGCAAAACTAAATGGTTTAGCCTAACCAGGGTTGGAAAAAAGTCAACTTAACCAAAAATCACTTGGATTTGCATATAATGTATATTTTTGTGGCTAATTATGCAAAACTAAATGGTTTAGCCTAACCAGGGTTGGAAAAAAGTCAACTTAACCAAAAATCACTTGGATTTGCATATAATGTATATTTTTGTGGCTAATTATGCAAAACTAAATGGTTTAGCCTAACCAGGGTTGGAAAAAAGTCAACTTAACCAAAAATCACTTGGATTTGCATATAATGTATATTTTTGTGGCTAATTATGCAAAACTAAATGGTTTAGCCTAACCAGGGTTGGAAAAAAGTCAACTTAACCAAAAATCACTTGGATTTGCATATAATGTATATTTTTGTGGCTAATTATGCAAAACTAAATGGTTTAGCCTAACCAGGGTTGGAAAAAAGTCAACTTAACCAAAAATCACTTGGATTTGCATATAATGTATATTTTTGTGGCTAATTATGCAAAACTAAATGGTTTAGCCTAACCAGGGTTGGAAAAAAGTCAACTTAACCAAAAATCACTTGGATTTGCATATAATGTATATTTTTGTGGCTAATTATGCAAAACTAAATGGTTTAGCCTAACCAGGGTTGGAAAAAAGTCAACTTAACCAAAAATCACTTGGATTTGCATATAATGTATATTTTTGTGGCTAATTATGCAAAACTAAATGGTTTAGCCTAACCAGGGTTGGAAAAAAGTCAACTTAACCAAAAATCACTTGGATTTGCATATAATGTATATTTTTGTGGCTAATTATGCAAAACTAAATGGTTTAGCCTAACCAGGGTTGGAAAAAAGTCAACTTAACCAAAAATCACTTGGATTTGCATATAATGTATATTTTTGTGGCTAATTATGCAAAACTAAATGGTTTAGCCTAACCAGGGTTGGAAAAAAGTCAACTTAACCAAAAATCACTTGGATTTGCATATAATGTATATTTTTGTGGCTAATTATGCAAAACTAAATGGTTTAGCCTAACCAGGGTTGGAAAAAAGTCAACTTAACCAAAAATCACTTGGATTTGCATATAATGTATATTTTTGTGGCTAATTATGCAAAACTAAATGGTTTAGCCTAACCAGGGTTGGAAAAAAGTCAACTTAACCAAAAATCACTTGGATTTGCATATAATGTATATTTTTGTGGCTAATTATGCAAAACTAAATGGTATAGCCTAACCAGGGTTGGAAAAAAGTCAACTTAACCAAAAATCACTTGGATTTGCATATAATGTATATTTTTGTGGCTAATTATGCAAAACTAAATGGTTTAGCCTAACCAGGGTTGGAAAAAAGTCAACTTAACCAAAAATCACTTGGATTTGCATATAATGTATATTTTTGTGGCTAATTATGCAAAACTAAATGGTTTAGCCTAACCAGGGTTGGAAAAAAGTCAACTTAACCAAAAATCACTTGGATTTGCATATAATGTATATTTTTGTGGCTAATTATGCAAAACTAAATGGTTTAGCCTAACCAGGGTTGGAAAAAAGTCAACTTAACCAAAAATCACTTGGATTTGCATATAATGTATATTTTTGTGGCTAATTATGCAAAACTAAATGGTTTAGCCTAACCAGGGTTGGAAAAAAGTCAACTTAACCAAAAATCACTTGGATTTGCATATAATGTATATTTTTGTGGCTAATTATGCAAAACTAAATGGTTTAGCCTAACCAGGGTTGGAAAAAAGTCAACTTAACCAAAAATCACTTGGATTTGCATATAATGTATATTTTTGTGGCTAATTATGCAAAACTAAATGGTTTAGCCTAACCAGGGTTGGAAAAAAGTCAACTTAACCAAAAATCACTTGGATTTGCATATAATGTATATTTTTGTGGCTAATTATGCAAAACTAAATGGTTTAGCCTAACCAGGGTTGGAAAAAAGTCAACTTAACCAAAAATCACTTGGATTTGCATATAATGTATATTTTTGTGGCTAATTATGCAAAACTAAATGGTTTAGCCTAACCAGGGTTGGAAAAAAGTCAACTTAACCAAAAATCACTTGGATTTGCATATAATGTATATTTTTGTGGCTAATTATGCAAAACTAAATGGTTTAGCCTAACCAGGGTTGGAAAAAAGTCAACTTAACCAAAAATCACTTGGATTTGCATATAATGTATATTTTTGTGGCTAATTATGCAAAACTAAATGGTTTAGCCTAACCAGGGTTGGAAAAAAGTCAACTTAACCAAAAATCACTTGGATTTGCATATAATGTATATTTTTGTGGCTAATTATGCAAAACTAAATGGTTTAGCCTAACCAGGGTTGGAAAAAAGTCAACTTAACCAAAAATCACTTGGATTTGCATATAATGTATATTTTTGTGGCTAATTATGCAAAACTAAATGGTTTAGCCTAACCAGGGTTGGAAAAAAGTCAACTTAACCAAAAATCACTTGGATTTGCATATAATGTATATTTTTGTGGCTAATTATGCAAAACTAAATGGTTTAGCCTAACCAGGGTTGGAAAAAAGTCAACTTAACCAAAAATCACTTGGATTTGCATATAATGTATATTTTTGTGGCTAATTATGCAAAACTAAATGGTTTAGCCTAACCAGGGTTGGAAAAAAGTCAACTTAACCAAAAATCACTTGGATTTGCATATAATGTATATTTTTGTGGCTAATTATGCAAAACTAAATGGTTTAGCCTAACCAGGGTTGGAAAAAAGTCAACTTAACCAAAAATCACTTGGATTTGCATATAATGTATATTTTTGTGGCTAATTATGCAAAACTAAATGGTTTAGCCTAACCAGGGTTGGAAAAAAGTCAACTTAACCAAAAATCACTTGGATTTGCATATAATGTATATTTTTGTGGCTAATTATGCAAAACTAAATGGTTTAGCCTAACCAGGGTTGGAAAAAAGTCAACTTAACCAAAAATCACTTGGATTTGCATATAATGTATATTTTTGTGGCTAATTATGCAAAACTAAATGGTTTAGCCTAACCAGGGTTGGAAAAAAGTCAACTTAACCAAAAATCACTTGGATTTGCATATAATGTATATTTTTGTGGCTAATTATGCAAAACTAAATGGTTTAGCCTAACCAGGGTTGGAAAAAAGTCAACTTAACCAAAAATCACTTGGATTTGCATATAATGTATATTTTTGTGGCTAATTATGCAAAACTAAATGGTTTAGCCTAACCAGGGTTGGAAAAAAGTCAACTTAACCAAAAATCACTTGGATTTGCATATAATGTATATTTTTGTGGCTAATTATGCAAAACTAAATGGTTTAGCCTAACCAGGGTTGGAAAAAAGTCAACTTAACCAAAAATCACTTGGATTTGCATATAATGTATATTTTTGTGGCTAATTATGCAAAACTAAATGGTTTAGCCTAACCAGGGTTGGAAAAAAGTCAACTTAACCAAAAATCACTTGGATTTGCATATAATGTATATTTTTGTGGCTAATTATGCAAAACTAAATGGTTTAGCCTAACCAGGGTTGGAAAAAAGTCAACTTAACCAAAAATCACTTGGATTTGCATATAATGTATATTTTTGTGGCTAATTATGCAAAACTAAATGGTTTAGCCTAACCAGGGTTGGAAAAAAGTCAACTTAACCAAAAATCACTTGGATTTGCATATAATGTATATTTTTGTGGCTAATTATGCAAAACTAAATGGTTTAGCCTAACCAGGGTTGGAAAAAAGTCAACTTAACCAAAAATCACTTGGATTTGCATATAATGTATATTTTTGTGGCTAATTATGCAAAACTAAATGGTTTAGCCTAACCAGGGTTGGAAAAAAGTCAACTTAACCAAAAATCACTTGGATTTGCATATAATGTATATTTTTGTGGCTAATTATGCAAAACTAAATGGTTTAGCCTAACCAGGGTTGGAAAAAAGTCAACTTAACCAAAAATCACTTGGATTTGCATATAATGTATATTTTTGTGGCTAATTATGCAAAACTAAATGGTTTAGCCTAACCAGGGTTGGAAAAAAGTCAACTTAACCAAAAATCACTTGGATTTGCATATAATGTATATTTTTGTGGCTAATTATGCAAAACTAAATGGTTTAGCCTAACCAGGGTTGGAAAAAAGTCAACTTAACCAAAAATCACTTGGATTTGCATATAATGTATATTTTTGTGGCTAATTATGCAAAACTAAATGGTTTAGCCTAACCAGGGTTGGAAAAAAGTCAACTTAACCAAAAATCACTTGGATTTGCATATAATGTATATTTTTGTGGCTAATTATGCAAAACTAAATGGTTTAGCCTAACCAGGGTTGGAAAAAAGTCAACTTAACCAAAAATCACTTGGATTTGCATATAATGTATATTTTTGTGGCTAATTATGCAAAACTAAATGGTTTAGCCTAACCAGGGTTGGAAAAAAGTCAACTTAACCAAAAATCACTTGGATTTGCATATAATGTATATTTTTGTGGCTAATTATGCAAAACTAAATGGTTTAGCCTAACCAGGGTTGGAAAAAAGTCAACTTAACCAAAAATCACTTGGATTTGCATATAATGTATATTTTTGTGGCTAATTATGCAAAACTAAATGGTTTAGCCTAACCAGGGTTGGAAAAAAGTCAACTTAACCAAAAATCACTTGGATTTGCATATAATGTATATTTTTGTGGCTAATTATGCAAAACTAAATGGTTTAGCCTAACCAGGGTTGGAAAAAAGTCAACTTAACCAAAAATCACTTGGATTTGCATATAATGTATATTTTTGTGGCTAATTATGCAAAACTAAATGGTTTAGCCTAACCAGGGTTGGAAAAAAGTCAACTTAACCAAAAATCACTTGGATTTGCATATAATGTATATTTTTGTGGCTAATTATGCAAAACTAAATGGTTTAGCCTAACCAGGGTTGGAAAAAAGTCAACTTAACCAAAAATCACTTGGATTTGCATATAATGTATATTTTTGTGGCTAATTATGCAAAACTAAATGGTTTAGCCTAACCAGGGTTGGAAAAAAGTCAACTTAACCAAAAATCACTTGGATTTGCATATAATGTATATTTTTGTGGCTAATTATGCAAAACTAAATGGTTTAGCCTAACCAGGGTTGGAAAAAAGTCAACTTAACCAAAAATCACTTGGATTTGCATATAATGTATATTTTTGTGGCTAATTATGCAAAACTAAATGGTTTAGCCTAACCAGGGTTGGAAAAAAGTCAACTTAACCAAAAATCACTTGGATTTGCATATAATGTATATTTTTGTGGCTAATTATGCAAAACTAAATGGTTTAGCCTAACCAGGGTTGGAAAAAAGTCAACTTAACCAAAAATCACTTGGATTTGCATATAATGTATATTTTTGTGGCTAATTATGCAAAACTAAATGGTTTAGCCTAACCAGGGTTGGAAAAAAGTCAACTTAACCAAAAATCACTTGGATTTGCATATAATGTATATTTTTGTGGCTAATTATGCAAAACTAAATGGTTTAGCCTAACCAGGGTTGGAAAAAAGTCAACTTAACCAAAAATCACTTGGATTTGCATATAATGTATATTTTTGTGGCTAATTATGCAAAACTAAATGGTTTAGCCTAACCAGGGTTGGAAAAAAGTCAACTTAACCAAAAATCACTTGGATTTGCATATAATGTATATTTTTGTGGCTAATTATGCAAAACTAAATGGTTTAGCCTAACCAGGGTTGGAAAAAAGTCAACTTAACCAAAAATCACTTGGATTTGCATATAATGTATATTTTTGTGGCTAATTATGCAAAACTAAATGGTTTAGCCTAACCAGGGTTGGAAAAAAGTCAACTTAACCAAAAATCACTTGGATTTGCATATAATGTATATTTTTGTGGCTAATTATGCAAAACTAAATGGTTTAGCCTAACCAGGGTTGGAAAAAAGTCAACTTAACCAAAAATCACTTGGATTTGCATATAATGTATATTTTTGTGGCTAATTATGCAAAACTAAATGGTTTAGCCTAACCAGGGTTGGAAAAAAGTCAACTTAACCAAAAATCACTTGGATTTGCATATAATGTATATTTTTGTGGCTAATTATGCAAAACTAAATGGTTTAGCCTAACCAGGGTTGGAAAAAAGTCAACTTAACCAAAAATCACTTGGATTTGCATATAATGTATATTTTTGTGGCTAATTATGCAAAACTAAATGGTTTAGCCTAACCAGGGTTGGAAAAAAGTCAACTTAACCAAAAATCACTTGGATTTGCATATAATGTATATTTTTGTGGCTAATTATGCAAAACTAAATGGTTTAGCCTAACCAGGGTTGGAAAAAAGTCAACTTAACCAAAAATCACTTGGATTTGCATATAATGTATATTTTTGTGGCTAATTATGCAAAACTAAATGGTTTAGCCTAACCAGGGTTGGAAAAAAGTCAACTTAACCAAAAATCACTTGGATTTGCATATAATGTATATTTTTGTGGCTAATTATGCAAAACTAAATGGTTTAGCCTAACCAGGGTTGGAAAAAAGTCAACTTAACCAAAAATCACTTGGATTTGCATATAATGTATATTTTTGTGGCTAATTATGCAAAACTAAATGGTTTAGCCTAACCAGGGTTGGAAAAAAGTCAACTTAACCAAAAATCACTTGGATTTGCATATAATGTATATTTTTGTGGCTAATTATGCAAAACTAAATGGTTTAGCCTAACCAGGGTTGGAAAAAAGTCAACTTAACCAAAAATCACTTGGATTTGCATATAATGTATATTTTTGTGGCTAATTATGCAAAACTAAATGGTTTAGCCTAACCAGGGTTGGAAAAAAGTCAACTTAACCAAAAATCACTTGGATTTGCATATAATGTATATTTTTGTGGCTAATTATGCAAAACTAAATGGTTTAGCCTAACCAGGGTTGGAAAAAAGTCAACTTAACCAAAAATCACTTGGATTTGCATATAATGTATATTTTTGTGGCTAATTATGCAAAACTAAATGGTTTAGCCTAACCAGGGTTGGAAAAAAGTCAACTTAACCAAAAATCACTTGGATTTGCATATAATGTATATTTTTGTGGCTAATTATGCAAAACTAAATGGTTTAGCCTAACCAGGGTTGGAAAAAAGTCAACTTAACCAAAAATCACTTGGATTTGCATATAATGTATATTTTTGTGGCTAATTATGCAAAACTAAATGGTTTAGCCTAACCAGGGTTGGAAAAAAGTCAACTTAACCAAAAATCACTTGGATTTGCATATAATGTATATTTTTGTGGCTAATTATGCAAAACTAAATGGTTTAGCCTAACCAGGGTTGGAAAAAAGTCAACTTAACCAAAAATCACTTGGATTTGCATATAATGTATATTTTTGTGGCTAATTATGCAAAACTAAATGGTTTAGCCTAACCAGGGTTGGAAAAAAGTCAACTTAACCAAAAATCACTTGGATTTGCATATAATGTATATTTTTGTGGCTAATTATGCAAAACTAAATGGTTTAGCCTAACCAGGGTTGGAAAAAAGTCAACTTAACCAAAAATCACTTGGATTTGCATATAATGTATATTTTTGTGGCTAATTATGCAAAACTAAATGGTTTAGCCTAACCAGGGTTGGAAAAAAGTCAACTTAACCAAAAATCACTTGGATTTGCATATAATGTATATTTTTGTGGCTAATTATGCAAAACTAAATGGTTTAGCCTAACCAGGGTTGGAAAAAAGTCAACTTAACCAAAAATCACTTGGATTTGCATATAATGTATATTTTTGTGGCTAATTATGCAAAACTAAATGGTTTAGCCTAACCAGGGTTGGAAAAAAGTCAACTTAACCAAAAATCACTTGGATTTGCATATAATGTATATTTTTGTGGCTAATTATGCAAAACTAAATGGTTTAGCCTAACCAGGGTTGGAAAAAAGTCAACTTAACCAAAAATCACTTGGATTTGCATATAATGTATATTTTTGTGGCTAATTATGCAAAACTAAATGGTTTAGCCTAACCAGGGTTGGAAAAAAGTCAACTTAACCAAAAATCACTTGGATTTGCATATAATGTATATTTTTGTGGCTAATTATGCAAAACTAAATGGTTTAGCCTAACCAGGGTTGGAAAAAAGTCAACTTAACCAAAAATCACTTGGATTTGCATATAATGTATATTTTTGTGGCTAATTATGCAAAACTAAATGGTTTAGCCTAACCAGGGTTGGAAAAAAGTCAACTTAACCAAAAATCACTTGGATTTGCATATAATGTATATTTTTGTGGCTAATTATGCAAAACTAAATGGTTTAGCCTAACCAGGGTTGGAAAAAAGTCAACTTAACCAAAAATCACTTGGATTTGCATATAATGTATATTTTTGTGGCTAATTATGCAAAACTAAATGGTTTAGCCTAACCAGGGTTGGAAAAAAGTCAACTTAACCAAAAATCACTTGGATTTGCATATAATGTATATTTTTGTGGCTAATTATGCAAAACTAAATGGTTTAGCCTAACCAGGGTTGGAAAAAAGTCAACTTAACCAAAAATCACTTGGATTTGCATATAATGTATATTTTTGTGGCTAATTATGCAAAACTAAATGGTTTAGCCTAACCAGGGTTGGAAAAAAGTCAACTTAACCAAAAATCACTTGGATTTGCATATAATGTATATTTTTGTGGCTAATTATGCAAAACTAAATGGTTTAGCCTAACCAGGGTTGGAAAAAAGTCAACTTAACCAAAAATCACTTGGATTTGCATATAATGTATATTTTTGTGGCTAATTATGCAAAACTAAATGGTTTAGCCTAACCAGGGTTGGAAAAAAGTCAACTTAACCAAAAATCACTTGGATTTGCATATAATGTATATTTTTGTGGCTAATTATGCAAAACTAAATGGTTTAGCCTAACCAGGGTTGGAAAAAAGTCAACTTAACCAAAAATCACTTGGATTTGCATATAATGTATATTTTTGTGGCTAATTATGCAAAACTAAATGGTTTAGCCTAACCAGGGTTGGAAAAAAGTCAACTTAACCAAAAATCACTTGGATTTGCATATAATGTATATTTTTGTGGCTAATTATGCAAAACTAAATGGTTTAGCCTAACCAGGGTTGGAAAAAAGTCAACTTAACCAAAAATCACTTGGATTTGCATATAATGTATATTTTTGTGGCTAATTATGCAAAACTAAATGGTTTAGCCTAACCAGGGTTGGAAAAAAGTCAACTTAACCAAAAATCACTTGGATTTGCATATAATGTATATTTTTGTGGCTAATTATGCAAAACTAAATGGTTTAGCCTAACCAGGGTTGGAAAAAAGTCAACTTAACCAAAAATCACTTGGATTTGCATATAATGTATATTTTTGTGGCTAATTATGCAAAACTAAATGGTTTAGCCTAACCAGGGTTGGAAAAAAGTCAACTTAACCAAAAATCACTTGGATTTGCATATAATGTATATTTTTGTGGCTAATTATGCAAAACTAAATGGTTTAGCCTAACCAGGGTTGGAAAAAAGTCAACTTAACCAAAAATCACTTGGATTTGCATATAATGTATATTTTTGTGGCTAATTATGCAAAACTAAATGGTTTAGCCTAACCAGGGTTGGAAAAAAGTCAACTTAACCAAAAATCACTTGGATTTGCATATAATGTATATTTTTGTGGCTAATTATGCAAAACTAAATGGTTTAGCCTAACCAGGGTTGGAAAAAAGTCAACTTAACCAAAAATCACTTGGATTTGCATATAATGTATATTTTTGTGGCTAATTATGCAAAACTAAATGGTTTAGCCTAACCAGGGTTGGAAAAAAGTCAACTTAACCAAAAATCACTTGGATTTGCATATAATGTATATTTTTGTGGCTAATTATGCAAAACTAAATGGTTTAGCCTAACCAGGGTTGGAAAAAAGTCAACTTAACCAAAAATCACTTGGATTTGCATATAATGTATATTTTTGTGGCTAATTATGCAAAACTAAATGGTTTAGCCTAACCAGGGTTGGAAAAAAGTCAACTTAACCAAAAATCACTTGGATTTGCATATAATGTATATTTTTGTGGCTAATTATGCAAAACTAAATGGTTTAGCCTAACCAGGGTTGGAAAAAAGTCAACTTAACCAAAAATCACTTGGATTTGCATATAATGTATATTTTTGTGGCTAATTATGCAAAACTAAATGGTTTAGCCTAACCAGGGTTGGAAAAAAGTCAACTTAACCAAAAATCACTTGGATTTGCATATAATGTATATTTTTGTGGCTAATTATGCAAAACTAAATGGTTTAGCCTAACCAGGGTTGGAAAAAAGTCAACTTAACCAAAAATCACTTGGATTTGCATATAATGTATATTTTTGTGGCTAATTATGCAAAACTAAATGGTTTAGCCTAACCAGGGTTGGAAAAAAGTCAACTTAACCAAAAATCACTTGGATTTGCATATAATGTATATTTTTGTGGCTAATTATGCAAAACTAAATGGTTTAGCCTAACCAGGGTTGGAAAAAAGTCAACTTAACCAAAAATCACTTGGATTTGCATATAATGTATATTTTTGTGGCTAATTATGCAAAACTAAATGGTTTAGCCTAACCAGGGTTGGAAAAAAGTCAACTTAACCAAAAATCACTTGGATTTGCATATAATGTATATTTTTGTGGCTAATTATGCAAAACTAAATGGTTTAGCCTAACCAGGGTTGGAAAAAAGTCAACTTAACCAAAAATCACTTGGATTTGCATATAATGTATATTTTTGTGGCTAATTATGCAAAACTAAATGGTTTAGCCTAACCAGGGTTGGAAAAAAGTCAACTTAACCAAAAATCACTTGGATTTGCATATAATGTATATTTTTGTGGCTAATTATGCAAAACTAAATGGTTTAGCCTAACCAGGGTTGGAAAAAGTCAA